>NW_027252307.1:300000-515614 GCF_044704955.1 Pristiophorus japonicus
ATAGGGAGGGGTGTAGGGGCTGGAGGGGGTTACAGAGATAGGGAGGGGTGTCGGGGTGGAGGAGGTTACAGAGATAGGGAGGGGTGTAGGGGTGGAGGATGTTACAGAGATAGGGAGGGGTGTAGGGGTGGAGGAGATTACAGAGATTGGGAGGGGTGTAGGGGTGGAGGAGGTTACAGGCATAGGGAGGGGTGTAGGGGTGGAGGGGTTTACAGAGATAGGGAGGGGTGTAGGGGTGTAGGACGTTACAGAGATAGTGAGGGGTGTAGGGGTGGAGGAGGTTACAGAGATAGGGAGGGGTGTAGGGGCTGGAGGGGCTTACAGAGATAGGGAGGGATGTAGGGGCTGGAGGGGGTTACAGAGATAGGGAGGGGTGTAGGGGTGTTGGAGGTTACAGAGATAGGGAGGGGTGTAGGGATGGAGGAGATTACAGAGATAGCGAGGGGTGTAGGGGCTGGAGGGGGGTTCAGAGATAGGGAGGGGTGTAGGGGCTGGAGGGGGTTACAGAGATAGGGAGGGGTGTAGTGGTGGAGGAGGTTACGGAGATAGGGAGGGGTGTAGGGGCGGAGGAGGTTACAGAGATAGGGAGGGGTGTAGGGGCTGGAGGGGGTTACAGAGATAGGGAAGGGTGTAGGGGTGGAGGAGTTTACAGAGATAGGGAGGGGTGTAGTGGTGGAGGGGGTTGCAGAGATAGGGAGGGGTGTAGGGGCTGGAGGGGGTTTCAGAGATAGGGAGGGATGTAGGGGTGGAGGAGGTTACAGAGATATGTAGGGGTGTAGGGGCTGGAGGAGGTTACAGAGATAGGGAGGGGTGTAGGGGTGGAGGAGGTTACAGAGATAGGGAGGGGTGTAGAGGCTGGAGGGGGTTACAGAGATAGGGAGGGGTGTAGGGGCTGGAGGGGGTTACAGAGATAGGGAGGGGTGTAGGGGTGGAGGAGGTTACAGAGATGGGGAGGGGTGTAGGGGTGGAGGAGGTTACAGTGATAGGGAGGGGTGTAGGGGTTGGAGGGGGTTACAGAGATAGTGAGGGGTGTAGGGGTGGAGGAGGTTACAGAGATAGGGAGTGGTGTAGGGGTGGAGGAAGTTGCAGAGATAGGGAGGGGTGTAGGGGCTGGAGGGGGTTACAGAGATAGCGAGGGGTGTAGGGGCTGGAGGGGGTTACAGAGATATGGAGGGGTGTAGGGGTGGAGGAGGTTACAGAGATAGGGAGGGGTGTAGGGGTGGAGGAGGTTACAGAGATAGGGAGGGGTGTAGGGGCTGGAGGGGGTTACAGAGATAGGGAAGGGTGCAGGGGTGGAGGAGTTTACAGAGATAGGGAGGGGTGTAGTGGTGGAGGGGGTTGCAGAGATAGGTAGGGGTGTAGGGGCTGGAGGGGGTTTCAGAGATAGGGAGGGATGTAGGGGTGGAGGAGGTTACAGAGATAGGTAGGGGTGTAGGGGCTGGAGGAGGTTACAGAGATAGGGAGGGGTGTAGGGGTGGAGGAGGTTACAGAGATAGGGAGGGGTGGAGGAGGTTACAGAGATAGGGAGGGGTGTAGGGGTGGAGGAGGTTACAGAGATAGGGAGGTGTGTAGGGGTGGAGGCGCTTACAGAGATAGGGAGGGGTGTAGGGGCTGGAGGGGGTTACAGAGATAGGGAGGGGTGTAGGGGCTGGAGGGGGTTACAGAGATAGGGAGGGGTGTTGGGGTGGAGGAGGTTACAGAGATAGGGAGAGGTGTAGGGGTGGAAGAGGTTACAGAGATAGGGAGGGGTGTTGGGGTGGAGGAGGTTACAGAGATAGGGAGAGGTGTAGGGGTGGAGGAGGTTACAGAGATAGGGAGGGGTGTAGGGGTGGAGGAGGTTACAGAGATAGGGAGGGGTGTAGAGGCTGGAGAGGGTTACAGAGATAGGGAGGGGTGTAGGGGCTGGAGGGGATTACAGAGATAGGGAGGGGTGTAGGGGTGGAGGAGGTTACAGAGATGGGGAGGGGTGTAGGGGTGGAGGAGGTTACAGAGATAGGGAGGGGTGTAGGGGTGGAGGAGGTTACAGAGATAGGGAGGGGTGTAGGGGCTGGAGGGGGTTACAGAGATAGTGAGGGGTGCAGGGGTGGAGGAGGTTACAGAGATAGGGAGTGGTGTAGGGGTGGAGGAAGTTGCAGAGATAGGGAGGGGTGTAGGGGCTGGAGGGGGTTACAGAGATAGCGAGGGGTGGAGGAGGTTACAGAGATAGGGAGGGGTGTAGGGGTGGAGGAGATTACAGAGATAGGGAGGGGTGTAGGTGCTGGAGGGGGTTACAGAGATAGGGAGGGGTGTAGGGGCTGGAGGGGGTTACAGAGATAGGGAGGGGTGTAGGGCTGGAGAAGGTTACAGAGATCGGGAGGAGTGTAGGGGTGGAGGCGGTTACAGAGATAGGGAGGGGTGTAGGGGTTGGAGGGGGTTACAGAGATAGGGAGGGGTGTAGGGACTGGAGGGGGTTACAGAGATAGGGAGGGGTGTAGGGGTGGAGGAGGTTACAGAGATAGGGAGAGGTGTAGGGGTGGAGGAGGTTACAGAGATAGGGAGGGGTGTAGCGGTGGAGCAGGTTACAGAGATAGGGAGGGGTGTAGGGGTTGGAGGGGGTTACAGAGATAGGGAGGGGTGTAGGAGTGGAGGAGGTTACAGAGATGGGGAGGGGTGTAGGGGTGGAGGAGGTTACAGTGAAATGGAGGGGTGTAGGGGTTGGAGGGGGTTTCAGAGATAGGGAGGGGTGCAGGGGCTGGAGGGGGTTACAGAGAAAGGGAGGGATGTAGGGGTGGAGGAGGTTACAGAGATAGGGAGGGGTGTAGGGGCTGGAGGGGTTACAGAGATAGGGAGTGGTGTAGGGGTGGAGGAAGTTGCAGAGATAGGGAGGGGTGTAGGGGCTGGAGGGGGTTACAGAGATAGCGAGGGGTGTAGGGGCTGGAGGGGGTTACAGAGATATGGAGGGGTGTAGGGGTGGAGGAGGTTACAGAGATAGGGAGGGGTGTAGGGGTGGAGGAGGTTACAGAGATAGGGAGGGGTGTAGGGGCTGGAGGGGGTTACAGAGATATGGAGGGGTGTAGGGGCTGGAGGGGGTTACAGAGATAGGGAGGGGTGTAGGGGTGGAGGAGGTTACAGAGATTGGGAGGGGTGTAGGGGTGGAGGAGGTTACAGAGATAGGGAGGGGTGTAGGGGTGGAGGAGGTTACAGAGGTAGGGAGGGGTGCAGGGGCTGGAGGAGGTTACAGAGATAGGGAGGTGTGTAGGGGTGGAGGAGTTTACAGAGATAGGGAGGGGTGTAGGGGTGGAGGAGGTTACAGAGACAGGGAGGGGAGCAGGGTCTGGAGGGGGTTACAGAGATAGGGACGGGTGTAGGGACTGGAGGGGTTACAGAGATAGGGACGGGTGTAGGGGTGCAGGAGGTTACAGAGATAGGGAGGGGTGTAGGGGTGGAGGAGGTGACAGAGATAGGGAGGGGTGTAGTGGTGGAGGAGGTTACAGAGATAGGGAGGGGTGTAGGGGTTGGAGGGGGTTTCAGAGATAGGGAGGGGTGTAGGGGCTGGAGGGGGTTACAGAGATAGGGAGGGGTGTAGGGGTGGAGGAGTTTACAGAGATAGGGAGGGGTGTAGTGGTGGAGGGGGTTGCAGAGATAGGGAGGGGTGTAGGGGCTGGAGGAGGTTACAGAGTTCGGGAGGGATGTAGGGGTGGAGGGGGTTACAGAGATAGGTAGGGGTGTAGGGGCTGGAGGAGGTTAAAGAGATAGGGTGGGGTGTAGGGGCTGGAGGGGGTTACAGAGATAGGGAGGGGTGTAGGGCTGGAGGAGGTTACAGAGATAGGGAGGGGTGTAGGGGTGGAGACGGTTACAGAGATAGGGAGGGGTGTTGGGGCTGGAGGGGGTGACAGAGATAGGGAGAGGTGTAGGGGCTGGAGGGAGTTACAGAGAGAGGGAGGGGTGTAGGGGTGGAGGAGGTTACAGAGATAGGGAGGGGTGTAGGTGTGGAGGAGGTTACAGAGATAGGGAGGGGTGTAGTGGTGGAGGAGGTTACAGAGATAGGGAGGGGTGTAGTGGTGGAGGAGGTTCCAGAGATAGGGAGGGGAGTAGGGGTGGCGGAGGTTACAGAGATAGGGAGGGGTGTAGGGGCTGGAGGGGGTTACAGAGATAGCGAGGGGTATAGGGGCTGGAGGGGGTTACAGAGATAGGGAGGGGTGTAGGGGCTGGAGGGGGTTACAGAGATAGGGAGGGGTGTAGGGGTGGAGGAGGTTACAGAGATAGGGGGGGGTGTAGGGGCTGGAGGGGGTTACAGAGATAGGGAGGGGTGTAGGGGCTGGAGGGGGTTACAGAGATAGGGAGGAGTGTAGGGGTGGAGGAGGTTACATAGATAGGGAGGTGTGTAGGGGTGGAGGAGGTTACAGAGATAGGGAGGGGTGTAGGGGTGAAAGAGGTTACAGAGATAGGGAGGGGTGTAGGGGCTGGAGGGGGTTACAGAGATAGGGAGGGGTGTAGGGGCTGTAGGGGGTTACAGAGATAGGGAGGGTTGTAGGGGTGGAGGAGGTTACAGAGATAGGGAGGGATGTAGAGGCGAAGGAGGTTACAGAGATAGGTAGGGGTGTAGGGGCTGGAGGGGATTACAGAGATAGGGAGAGGTGTAGGAGCTGGAGGGGGTTACAGTGATAGGGAGGGGTGTCAGGGTGGAGGAGGTTGCAGAGATATGGAGGGGTGTAGGGGTGGAGGGGGTTACAGAGATAGGGAGGGGTGTAGGGGCTGGAGGGGGTTACAGAGATAGGGAGGGGTGTCGGGGTGGAGGAGCTTACAGAGATAGGGAGGGGTGTAGGGGTGGAGGAGGTTACAGAGATAGGGAGGGGTGCAGGGGCTGGAGGGGGTTACAGAGATAGGGAGGGGTGTAGGGGCTGGAGGGGGTTACAGAGATAGGGAGGGGTGTAGGGGTGGAGGAGGTTACAGAGATAGGGAGGGATGTAGGGGTGGAGGAGATTACAGAGATAGGGAGTGGTGTAGGGATGGAGGAGGTTACAGGCATAGGGAGGGGTGTAGGGGTGGAGGAGTTTACAGAGATAGGGAGGGGTGTAGGGGCTGGAGGGGATTACAGAGATAGGGAGGGGTGTAGGGGTGGAGGGGGTTACAGAGATAGGGAGGGGTGTAGCGGCTGGAGGGCGTTACAGAGATAGGGAGGGGTGTCAGGGTGGAGGAGGTTACAGAGATATGGAGGGGTGTAGGGGTGGAGGGGGTTACAGAGATAGAGAGGGGTGTAGGGGCTGGAGGGGGTTACAGAGATAGGGAGGGGTGTAGGGGCTGGAGGGGGTTACAGAGATAGGGAGGGGTGTCGGGGTGGAGGAGGTTACAGAGATAGGGAGGGGTTTAGGGGTGGAGGAGGTTACAGAGATAGGGAGTCTTGCAGGGGCTGGAGGGGGTTACAGAGATAGGGAGGGGTGTATATGGGTGGAGGAGGTTACAGAGATAGGGAGGGATGTAGGGGTGGAGGAGATTACAGAGATAGGGAGGGCTGTAGGGATGGAGGAGGTTACAGGCATAGGGAGGGGTGTAGGGGTGGAGGAGTTTACAGAGATAGGGAGGGGTGTAGGGGCTGGAGGGGGTTACAGAGATAGGGAGGGGCGTGGGGGCTGGAGGGGTTTACAGAGATAGGGAGGGGTGTAGGGGTGGAGGAGGTTACAGAGATAGGGAGGGGTGTAGGGGTGGAGGAGGTTACAGAGATAGGGAGGGGTGTAGGGGCTGGAGGGGGTTACAGAGATAGTGAGCGGTGCAGGGGTGGAGGAGGTTACAGAGATAGGGAGTGGTGTAGGGGTGGAGGAAGTTGCAGAGATAGGGAGGGGTGTAGGGGCTGGAGGGGGTTACAGAGATAGCGAGGGGTGGAGGAGGTTACAGAGATAGGGAGGGGTGTAGGGGTGGAGGAGGTTACAGAGATAGGGAGGGGTGTAGGGGCTGGAGGGGGTTACAGAGATAGGGAGGGGTGTAGGGGCTGGAGGGGGTTACAGAGATAGGGAGGGGTGTAGGGCTGGAGGAGGTTACAGAGATAGGGAGGAGTGTAGGGGTGGAGGCGGTTACAGAGATAGGGAGGGGTGTAGGGGTTGGAGGGGGTTACAGAGATAGGGAGGGGTGTAGGGACTGGAGGGGGTTACAGAGATAGGGAGGGGTGTAGGGGTGGAGGAGGTTACAGAGATAGGGAGAGGTGTAGGGGTGGAGGAGGTTACAGAGATAGGGAGGGGTGTAGGGGCTGGAGGGGGTTACAGAGATACGGAGGTGTGTAGGGGCTGGAGGGGGTTACAGAGATAGGGAGGGGTGTAGGGGTGGAGGAGGTTACAGAGATAGGGAGGGGTGTAGGGGTGGAGGAGGTTACAGAGATAGGTAGGGGTGTAGAGGCTGGAGGGGGTTACAGAGATAGGGAGGGGTGTAGGGGCTGGAGGGGGTTACAGAGATAGGGAGGGGTGTAGGAGTGGAGGAGGTTACAGAGATGGGGAGGGGTGTAGGGGTGGAGGAGGTTACAGTGATAGGGAGGGGTGTAGGGGTTGGAGGGGGTTTCAGAGATAGGGAGGGGTGCAGGGGCTGGAGGGGGTTACAGAGAAAGGGAGGGATGTAGGGGTGGAGGAGGTTACAGAGATAGGGAGGGGTGTAGGGGCTGGAGGGGTTACAGAGATAGGGAGGGGTGTAGGGGTGCAGGAGGTTACAGAGATAGGGAGGGGTGTAGGGGTGGAGGAGGTTACAGAGATAGGGAGGGGTGTAGGGGCTGGAGGGGGTGACAGAGATAGTGAGGGGTGTAGGGGTGGAGGAGGTTACAGAGATAGGGAGTGGTGTAGAGGTGGAGGAAGTTGCAGAGATAGGGAGGGGTGTAGGGGCTGGAGGGGGTTACAGAGATAGCGAGGGGTGTAGGGGCTGGAGGGGGTTACAGAGATATGGAGGGGTGTAGGTGTGGAGGAGGTTACAGAGATAGGGAGGGGTGTAGGGGTGGAGGAGGTTACAGAGATAGGGAGGGGTGTAGGGGCTGGAGGGGGTTACAGAGATAGGGAGGGGTGTAGGGGCTGGAGGGGGTTACAGAGATAGGGAGGGGTGTAGGGGTGGAGGAGGTTACAGAGATTGGGAGGGGTGTAGGGGTGGAGGAGATTACAGAGATAGGGAGGGGTGTAGGGGTGGAGGAGGTTACAGAGGTAGGGAGGGGTGCAGGGGCTGGAGGTGGTTACAGAGATAGGGAGGTGTGTAGGGGTGGAGGAGTTTACAGAGATAGGGAGGGGTGTAGGGGTGGAGGAGGTTACAGAGATAGGGAGGGGTGCAGGGTCTGGAGGGGGTTACAGAGATAGGGACGGGTGTAGGGACTGGAGGGGTTACAGAGATAGGGACGGGTGTAGGGGTGCAGGAGGTTACAGAGATAGGGAGGGGTGTAGGGGTGGAGGAGGTGACAGAGATAGGGAGGGGTGTAGTGGTGGAGGAAGTTACAGAGATAGGGAGGGGTGTAGGGGTTGGAGGGGGTTTCAGAGATAGGGAGGGGTGTAGGGGCTGGAGGGGGTTACAGAGATAGGGAGGGGTGTAGGGGTGGAGGAGTTTACAGAGATAGGGAGGGGTGTTGTGGTGGAGGGGGTTGCAGAGATAGGGAGGGGTGTAGGGGCTGGAGGAGGTTACAGAGTTAGGGAGGGATGTAGGGGTGGAGGGGGTTACAGAGATAGGTAGGGGTGTAGGGGCTGGAGGAGGTTACAGAGATAGGGTGGGGTGTAGGGGCTGGAGGGGGTAACAGAGATAGGGAGGGGTGTAGGGGTGGAGACGGTTACAGAGATAGGGAGGGGTGTAGGGGCTGGAGGGGGTAACAGAGATAGGGAGGGGTGTAGTGGTGGAGGAGGTTACAGAGATAGGGAGGGGTGTAGTGGTGGAGGAGGTTCCAGAGATAGGGAGGGGTGTAGGGGTGGCGGAGGTTACAGAGATAGGGAGGGGTGTAGGGGCTGGAGGGGGTTACAGAGATAGCGAGGGGTGTAGGGGCTGGAGGGGGTTACAGAGATAGCGAGGGGTGTAGGGGCTGGAGGGGGTTACAGAGATAGGGAGGGGTGTAGGGGCTGGAGGGGGTTACAGAGATAGGGAGGAGTGTAGGGGTGGAGGAGGTTACATAGATAGGTAGGTGTGTAGGGGTGGAGGAGGTTACAGAGATAGGGAGGGGTGTAGGGGTGAAAGAGGTTACAGAGATAGGGAGGGGTGTAGGGGCTGGAGGGGGTTACAGAGATAGGGAGGGGTGCAGGGGCTGGAGGGGGTTACAGAGATAGGGAGGGTTGTAGGGGTGGAGGAGGTTACAGAGATAGGGAGGGATGTAGAGGCGAAGGAGGTTACAGGGATAGGTAGGGGTGTAGGGGCTGGAGGGGATTACAGAGATAGGGAGAGGTGTAGGAGCTGGAGGGGGTTACAGTGATAGGGAGGGGTGTCAGGGTGGAGGAGGTTACAGAGATATGGAGGGGTGTAGGGGTGGAGGGGGTTACAGAGATAGGGAGGGGTGTAGGGGCTGGAGGGGGTTACAGAGATAGGGAGGGGTGTCGGGGTGGAGGAGGTTACAGAGATAGGGAGGGGTGTAGGGGTGGAGGAGGTTACAGAGATAGGGAGGGGTGCAGGGGCTGGAGGGGGTTACAGAGATAGGGAGGGGTGTAGGGGCTGGAGGGGGTTACAGAGATAGGGAGGGGTGTAGGGGTGGAGGAGGTTACAGAGATAGGGAGGGATGTAGGGGTGGAGGAGATTACAGAGATAGGGAGTGGTGTAGGGATGGAGGAGGTTACAGGCATAGGGAGGGGTGTAGGGGTGGAGGAGTTTACAGAGATAGGGAGGGGTGTAGGGGCTGGAGGGGATTACAGAGATAGGGAGGGGTGTAGGGGCTGGAGGGGGTTACAGAGATAGGGAGGGGTGTAGGGGCTGGAGGTGGATACAGAAATAGGGAGGGTTGTAGGGGCTGGAGGAGGTTGCAGAGATAGGGAGGGTTGTAGGGGCTGGAGGAGGTTACAGAGATAGGGAGGGGTGTAGGGGTGAAAGAGGTTACAGTGATAGGGAGGGGTGTAGGGGCTGCAGGGGGTTACAGAGATTGGGAGGGCTGTAGGGGCTGGAGGGGGTTACAGAGATAGGGAGGGTTGTAGGGGTGGAGGAGGTTACAGAGATAGGGAGGGGTGTAGGGGAGGAGGTTACAGAGATAAGTAGGGGTGTAGGGGCTGGAGGGGATTACAGAGATAGGGAGGGGTGTAGCGGCTGGAGGGGGTTACAGAGATAGGGAGGGGTGTCAGGGTGGAGGAGGTTACAGAGATATGGAGGGGTGTAGGGGTGGAGGGGGTTACAGAGATAGAGAGGGGTGTAGGGGCTGGAGGGGGTTACAGAGATAGGGAGGGGTGTAGGGGCTGGAGGGGGTTACAGAGATAGGGAGGGGTGTCGGGGTGGAGGAGGTTACAGAGATAGGGAGGGGTTTAGGGGTGGAGGAGGTTACAGAGATAGGGAGTGGTGCAGGGGCTGGAGGGGGTTACAGAGATAGGGAGGGGTGTATATGGGTGGAGGAGGTGACAGAGATAGGGAGGGATGTAGGGGTGGAGGAGATTACAGAGATAGGGAGGGCTGTAGGGATGGAGGAGGTTACAGGCATAGGGAGGGGTGTAGGGGTGGAGGAGTTTACAGAGATAGGGAGGGGTGTAGGGGCTGGAGGGGGTTACAGAGATAGGGAGGGGCGTAGGGGCTGGAGGGGTTTACAGAGATAGGGAGGGGTGTAGGGGTGTAGGACATTACAGAGATCGTGAGGTGTGTAGGGGTGGAGGAGGTTACAGAGATAGGGAGGGGTGTAGGGGCTGGAGGGGCTTACAGAGATACGGAGGGATGTAGGGGCTGGAGGGGGTTACAGAGATAGGGAGGGGTGTAGGTGTGGAGGAGGTGACAGAGATAGGGAGGGGTGTAGGGATGGAGGAGATTACAGAGATAGGGAGTGGTGTAGGGGCTGGAGGGGGTTACAGAGATAGGGAGGGGTGTAGGGGCTGTTGGGGGTAACAGAGATAGGGAGGGGTGTAGGGGTGGAGGAGGTTACAGAGATAGGGAGGGGTGTAGGGGTGGAGGAGGTTACAGAGATAGGGAGGGGTGTAGGGGTTGGAGGGTGTTACAGAGATAGGGAGGGGTGTCGGGGCTGGTGGGGGTTACAAAGATAGGGAGGGGTGCAGGGGTGGAGGAGGTTACAGAGATAGGGAGGGGTGTAGGGATGGAGGAGGTTACAGAGATAGGGAGGGGTGGAGGAGGTTACAGAGATCGGGAGGGGTGTAGGGGTGGAGGAGGTTACAGAGATAGGGAGGGGTGTAGGGGCTGGAGGGGGTTACAGAGATAGGGAGGGGTGTAGGGGCTGGAGGGGGTTACAGAGATAGAGAGGGGTGTAGGGGCTGGAGGGGGTTACAGAGATAGGGATGGGCGCAGGGGTGGAAGAGATTACAGAGATAGGGAGGGGTGTTGGGGTGGAGGAGGTTACAGAGACAGGGAGGGGTGTCGGGGTGGAGGAGGTTGCAGAGATAGGGAGGGGTGTAGGTGCTGGAGGGGGTTACAGAGATAGGGAGGCGTGTAGGGGTGGAGGAGGTTACAGAGATAGGGAGGGGTGTAGGTGTGGAGGAGGTTACAGAGATAGGGAGGGGTGTTGGGGCTGGAGGGGGTTACAGAGATAGGGAGGGGTGTAGGGGCTGGAGGGGGTTACAGAGATAGGGAGGGGTGTAGGGGTGGAGGAGGTTACAGAGATAGGGAGGGGTGTAGGGGTGGAGGAGGTTACAGAGATAGGGAGGGGTGTAGGGGTGGAGGAGGTTACAGAGATAGAGAGGGGTGTAAGGGCTGGAGGGGGTTACAGAGATAGGGAGGGGTGTAGGGGCTGGAGGGGGTTACAGAGATAGGGAGGGGTGCAGGGGTGGAGGAGGTTACAGAGATAGGGAGGCGTGTAGGGGTGGAGGAGGTTACAGAGATAGGGAGGGGTGTAGGGGTGGAGGAGGTTGCAGAGATTGGGAGGGGTGTAGGGGCTGGAGGGGGTTACAGAGATAGGGAGGGGTGGAGGAGCTTACAGAGATAGGGAGGGGTGTAGGGGTGTAGGAGGTTACAGAGATAGGGAGGTGTGTAGGGGCTGGAGGTGGTTACAGAGATAGGGAGGGGTGTAGGGGCTGGAGGGGGTTACAGAGATAGGGAGGGGTGTAGGGGTGGAGGAGGTTACAGAGATAGGGAGGTGTGTAGGGGTGGAGGAGGTTACAGAGATAGGGTGGGGTGTAGGGGCTGGAGGGGGTAACAGAGATAGGGAGGGATGTAGGGGTGGAGGAGGTTACAGAGATAGGGAGGGGTTTAGGGGCTAGAGGGGGTTACAGAAATAGGGAGAGGTGTAGGGGCTGGAGGGGGTTACAGAGATAGGGAGGGGTGTAGGGGTGGAGGAGGTTACAGAGATAGGGAGGGGTGTAGGGGTGGAGGAGGTTACAGAGATAGGGAGGGGTGTAGGGGCTGTAGGGGGTTACAGAGATACGGAGGGGTGTAGGGGCTGGAGGGGGTTACAGAGACAGGGAGGGGTGTAGGGGTGGAGGAGGTTACAGAGATAGGGAGGGGTGTAGGGGTGGAGGAGGTTACAGAGATAGGGAGGGGTGTAGGGGCTGGAGGGGGTTACAGAGATAGGGATGGGCGTAGGGGTGGAAGAGATTACAGAGATAGGGAGGGGTGTTGGGGTGGAGGAGGTTACAGAGACAGGGAGGGGTGTCGGGGTGGAGGAGGTTGCAGAGATAGGGAGGGGTGTAGGGGCTGGAGGGGGTTACAGAGATAGGGAGGCGTGTAGGGGTGGAGGAGGTTACAGAGATAGGGAGGGGTGTAGGGGTTGGAGGGGGTTACAGAGATAGGGAGGGGTGTCGGGGCTGGTGGGGGTTACAAAGATAGGGAGGGGTGCAGGGGTGGAGGAGGTTACAGAGATAGGGAGGGGTGTAGGGATGGAGGAGGTTACAGAGATAGGGAGGTGTGGAGGAGGTTACAGAGATCGGGAGGGGTGTAGGGGTGGAGGAGGTTACAGAGATAGGGAGGGGTGTAGGGGCTGGAGGGGGTTACAGAGATAGGGAGGGGTGTAGGGGCTGGAGGGGGTTACAGAGATAGGGATGGGCGTAGGGGTGGAAGAGATTACAGAGATAGGGAGGGGTGTTGGGGTGGAGGAGGTTACAGAGACAGGGAGGGGTGTCGGGGTGGAGGAGGTTGCAGAGATAGGGAGGGGTGTAGGTGCTGGAGGGGGTTACAGAGATAGGGAGGCGTGTAGGGGTGGAGGAGGTTACAGAGATAGGGAGGGGTGTAGGTGTGGAGGAGGTTACAGAGATAGGGAGGGGTGTTGGGGCTGGAGGGGGTTACAGAGATAGGGAGGGGTGTAGGGGCTGGAGGGGGTTACAGAGATAGGGAGGGGTGTAGGGGTGGAGGAGGTTACAGAGATAGGGAGGGGTGTAGGGGTGGAGGAGGTTACAGAGATAGGGAGGGGTGTAGGGGTGGAGGAGGTTACAGAGATAGAGAGGGGTGTAAGGGCTGGAGGGGGTTACAGAGATAGGGAGGGGTGTAGGGGCTGGAGGGGGTTACAGAGATAGGGAGGGGTGCAGGGGTGGAGGAGGTTACAGAGATAGGGAGGCGTGTAGGGGTGGAGGAGGTTACAGAGATAGGGAGGGGTGTAGGGGTGGAGGAGGTTGCAGAGATTGGGAGGGGTGTAGGGGCTGGACGGGGTTACAGAGATAGGGAGGGGTGGAGGAGCTTACAGAGATAGGGAGGGGTGTAGGGGTGTAGGAGGTTACAGAGATAGGGAGGTGTGTAGGGGCTGGAGGTGGTTACAGAGATAGGGAGGGGTGTAGGGGCTGGAGGGGGTTACAGAGATAGGGAGGGGTGTAGGGGTGGAGGAGGTTACAGAGATAGGGAGGTGTGTAGGGGTGGAGGAGGTTACAGAGATAGGGTGGGGTGTAGGGGCTGGAGGGGGTTACAGAGATAGGGAGGGATGTAGGGGTGGAGGAGGTTACAGAGATAGGGAGGGGTTTAGGGGCTGGAGGGGGTTACAGAAATAGGGAGAGGTGTAGGGGCTGGAGGGGGTTACAGAGATAGGGAGGGGTGTAGGGGTGGAGGAGGTTACAGAGATAGGGAGGGGTGTAGGGGTGGAGGAGGTTACAGAGATAGGGAGGGTTGTAGGGATGGAGGAGTTTACAGAGATAGGGAGGGGTGTAGGGGCTGTAGGGGGTTACAGAGATACGGAGGGGTGTAGGGGCTGGAGGGGGTTACAGAGATAGGGAGGGGTGTAGGGGTGGAGGAGGTTACAGAGATAGGGAGGGGTGTAGGGGTGGAGGAGGTTACAGAGATAGGGAGGGGTGTAGGGGCTGGAGGGGGTTACAGAGATAGGGATGGGCGTAGGGGTGGAAGAGATTACAGAGATAGGGAGGGGTGTTGGGGTGGAGGAGGTTACAGAGACAGGGAGGGGTGTCGGGGTGGAGGAGGTTGCAGAGATAGGGAGGGGTGTAGGGGCTGGAGGGGGTTACAGAGATAGGGAGGCGTGTAGGGGTGGAGGAGGTTACAGAGATAGGGAGGGGTGTAGGTGTGGAGGAGGTTACAGAGATAGGGAGGGGTGTTGGGGCTGGAGGGGGTTACAGAGATAGGGAGGGGTGTAGGGGCTGGAGGGGGTTACAGAGATAGGGAGGGGTGTAGGGGTGGAGGAGGTTACAGAGATAGGGAGGGGTGTAGGGGTGGAGGAGGTTACAGAGATAGGGAGGGGTGTAGGGGTGGAGGAGGTTACAGAGATAGAGAGGGGTGTAAGGGCTGGAGGGGGTTACAGAGATAGGGAGGGGTGTAGGGGCTGGAGGGGGTTACAGAGATAGGGAGGGGTGCAGGGGTGGAGGAGGTTAAAGAGATAGGGAGGGGTGTAGGGGTGGAGGAGGTTACAGAGATAGGGAGGGATGTAGGGGTGGAGGAGGTTGCAGTGATTGGGATGGGTGTAGGGGCTGGGGGGGGTTACAGAGATAGGGAGGGGTGGAGGAGCACACAGAGATAGGGAGGGGTGGAGGGGTGGAGGAGGTTACAGAGATAGGGAGGTGTGTAGGGGCTGGAGGTGGTTACAGAGATAGGGAGGGGTGTAGGGGCTGGAGGGGGTTACAGAGATAGGGAGGGGTGTAGGGGTGGAGGAGGTTACAGAGATAGGGAGGTGTGTAGGGGTGGAGGAGGTTACAGAGATAGGGTGGGGTGTAGGGGCTGGAGGGGGTTACTGAGATAGGGAGGGATGTAGGGGTGGAGGAGGTTACAGAGATAGGGAGGGGTTTAGGGGCTGGAGGGGGTTACAGAGATAGGGAGGGGTGTAGGGGCTGGAGGGGGTTACAGAGATAGGGAGGGGTGTAGGGGTGGAGGAGGTTACAGAGATAGGGAGGGGTGTAGGGGCTGGAGGGGGTTACAGAAATAGGGAGAGGTGTAGGGGCTGGAGGGGGTTACAGAGATAGGGAGGGGTGTAGGGGTGGAGGAGGTTACAGAGATAGGGAGGGGTGTAGGGGTGGAGGAGGTTACAGAGATAGGCAGGGGTGTAGGGGTGGAGGAGGTTACAGAGATAGGGAGGGTTGTCGGGCTGGAGGAGGTTACAGAGATAGGGAGAGGTGTAGGGGCTGGAGGTGGTTACAGAGATAGGGAGGGGTGTAGGGGTGGAGGAGGTTACAGAGATAGGGAGGGGTGTAGGGGTGGAGGAAGTTACAGAGATAGGGAGGGTTGTCGGGCTGGAGGAGGTTACTGAGATAGGGAGAGGTGTAGGGGCTGGAGGTGGATACAGAAATAGGGAGGGTTGTAGGGGCTGGAGGAGGTTGCAGAGATAGGGAGGGGTGTAGGGGCTGGAGGGGGTTACAGAGATAGGGAGGGGTATAGGGCTGGAGGAGGTTGCAGAGATAGGGAGGGGTGTAGGGGCTGGAGGAGGTTACAGAGATAGGGAGGGGTGTAGGGGTGGAGGAGGTTACAGAGATAGGGAGGGGTGTAAGGGCTGGAGGAGTTACAGAGATAGGGAGGGGTGTAGGGGTGGAGGAGGTTAAAGAAATAGGGATGGTTGAAGGGGTGGAGGAGGTTACAGAGATAGGGAGGGCTGTAGGGGCTGGAGGGGGTTACAAAGATAGGGAGGGCTGTAGGGGCTGGAGGGGGTTACAGAGATAGGGAGGGGTTTAGGGGTGGAGGAGGTTACAGAGATAGGGAGGGGTGTAGGGGTGGAGGAGGTTACAGAGATAGGGAGGGGTGTAGGGGCTGGAGGGGGTTACAGAGATAGGGAGGGGTGTAGGGGCTGGAGGGGGTTACAGAGGTAGGGAGGGGTGTAGGGGAGGTGGAGGTTACAGAGATAGGGAGGGTTGTAGGGCTGGAGGAGGTTACAGAGATAGGGAGGGGTGTAGGGGCTGGAGGGGGTTACAGAGATAGGGAGGGGTGTAGGGGCTGGAGGGGGTTACAGAGGTAGGGAGGGGTGTAGGGGAGGTGGAGGTTACAGAGATAGGGAGGGTTGTAGGGCTGGAGGAGGTTACAGAGATAGGGAGGGTTGTCGGGCTCAAGGAGGTTACAGAGATAGGGAGGGGTGTAGGGGTGGAGGAGGTTACAGAGATAGGGAGGGTTGTAGGGCTGGAGGAGGTTACAGAGATAGGGAGGGTTGTAGGGATGGAGGGGGTTACAGAGATAGGGAGGGTTGTCGGGCTGGAGGAGGTTACAGAGATAGGGAGAGGTGTAGGGGCTGGACGTGGTTACAGAAATAGGGAGGGTTGTGGGGCTGGAGGAGGTTACAGAGATAGGGAGGGGTTTAGGGAATGGAGGGGGTTACAGAGATAGGGAGGGTTGTAGGGGCTGGAGGGGGTTACAGAGATAGGGAGGGGTGTAGGGGTGGAGGAGGTTACAGAGATAGGGAGGGGTGTAGGGGTGGAGGAGGTTACAGAGATAGGGAGGGGTGTAGGGGTGGAGGAGGTTGCAGAGATAGGGAGGGGTGTAGGGGCTGGAGGGGGTTACAGAGATAGGGAGGAGTGTAGGGGCTAGAGGGGTTTACAGAGATAGGGAGGGGTGTAGGGGTGGAGGCGGTTACAGAGATAGGGAGGGGTGTAGGGGCTGGAGGGGGTTACAGAGATAGGGAGGTGTGTCGGGGTGGAGGATGTTACAAAGATAGGGAGGGGTGTAGGGGTGGAGGAGGTTACAGAGATAGGGAGGGGTGGAGGGGCTGGAGGGGGTTGCAGAGATAGGGAGGGGTGTAGGGGCTGGAGGGGGTTACAGAGAATGGGAGGGGTGTAGGGGTGGAGGAGGTTACAGAGATAGGGAGGGGTGTAGGCGTGGAGGAGGTTACAGAGATAGGGAGGGGTGTAGGGGCTGGAGGGGGTTACAGAGATAGGGAGGAGTGTAGGGGCTGGAGGAGGTTACAGAGATAGGGAGGGGTGTAGGGGTGGAGGAGGTTACAGAGATAGGGAGGGGTGTAGGGCTGGAGGAGGTTACAGAGATAGGGAGGGGTGTAGGAGCTGGAGGGGGTTACAGAGATAGGGAGGGGTGTAGGGGTGGAGGAGGTTACAGAGATAGGGAGGGGTGTAGGGGTGGAGGAGGTTACAGAGATAGGGAGGGGTGTAGAGGCTGGAGGGGGTTACAGAGATAGGGAGTGGTGTAGGGGCTGGAGGGGGTTACAGAGATAGGGAGGGGTGTAGGGGCTTGAGGGGGTTACAGAGATAGGGAGGGGTTTAGGGGTGGAGGAGGTTACAGAGATAGGGAGGGGTGTAGGGGTGGAGGAGGTTACAGAGATAGGGAGGGGTGTAGGGGCTGGAGGGGGTTACAGAGATAGGGAGGGGTGTAGGGGCTGGAGGGGGTTACAGAGATAGGGAAGGGTGTAGGGGAGGTGGAGGTTACAGAGATAGGGAGGGTTGTAGGGCTGGAGGAGGTTACAGAGATAGGGAGGGTTGTAGGGCTGGAGGGGGTTAGAGAGATAGGGAGGGTTGTCGGGCTGGAGGAGGTTACAGAGATAGGGAGAGGTGTAGGGGCTGGAGGGGGTTACAGAGATAGGGAGGGGTGTAGGGGTGGAGGAGGTTACAGAGATAGGGAGGTTTGTAGGCCTGGAGGAGGTTACAGAGATAGGGAGGGTTGTAGGGCTGGAGGGTGTTACATAGATAGGGAGGGGTGTAGGGGCTGGAGGTGGTTACAGAAATAGGGAGGGTTGTGGGGCTGGAGGAGGTTACAGAGATAGGGAGGGGTGTAGGGGTGGAGGAGGTTACAGAGATAGGGAGGGGTGTAGGGGCTAGAGGGGTTTACAGAGATAGGGAGGGGTGTAGGGGTGGAGGAGGTTACAGAGATAGGGAGGGGTGTAGGGGTGGAGGAGGTTACAGAGATAGAGAGCGGTGTAGGGGTGGAGGAGGTTACAGAGATAGGGAGGGGTGTAGGGGCTGAAGTGGGTTACAGAGATAGTGATGGGTGTAGGGGCTGGAGGGGGTTACAGAGATAGGGAGGTGTGTCGGGGTGGTGGATGTTACAAAGATAGGGAGGGGTGTAGGGGTGGAGGAGGTTACAGAGATAGGGAGGGGTGGAGGGGCTGGAGGGGGTTGCAGAGATAGGGAGGGGTGTAGGGGCTGGAGGGGGTTACAGAGAATGGGAGGGGTGTAGGGGTGGAGGAGGTTACAGAGATAGGGAGGGGTGTAGGCGTGGAGGAGGTTACAGAGATAGGGAGGGGTGTAGGGGCTGGAGGGGGTTACAGAGATAGGGAGGAGTGTAGGGGCTGGAGGAGGTTACAGAGATAGGGAGGTGTGTAGGGGTGGAGGAGGTTACAGAGATAGGGAGGGGTGTAGGGCTGGAGGAGGTTACAGAGATAGGGAGGGGTGTAGGAGCTGGAGGGGGTTACAGAGATAGGGAGGAGTGTAGGGGTGGAGGAGGTTATAGAGATAGGGAGGGGTGTAGGGGTGGAGGAGGTTACAGAGATAGGGAGGGGTGTAGAGGCTGGAGGGGGTTACAGAGATAGGGAGGGGTGTAGGGGCTGGAGGGGGTTACAGAGATAGGGAGGGGTGTAGGGGTGGAGGAGGTTACAGAGATAGGGAGGGGTGTAGGGGTGGAGGAGGTTACAGAGATAGGGAGGGGTGTAGGGGCTGGAGGGGGTTACAGAGATAGGGAGGGGTGTAGGTGCTGGAGGGGGTTACAGAGATCGGGAGGGGTGTAGGGGTGGAGGAGGTAACAGAGATAGGGAGCTGTGTAGGGGTGTAAGAGGTTACAGAGATAGGGAGGGGTGTAGGGGCTGGAGGGGGTTACAGAGATAGGGAGGGGTGTAGGGGCTGGAGGGGGTTACAGAGATAGGGAGGGGTGTAGGGGCTGGAGGGGCTTACAGAGATAGAGAGGGGTGTAGGGGAGGTGGAGGTTACAGAGATCGGGAGGGTTGTAGGGCTGGAGGAGGTTACAGAGATAGGGAGGGTTGTAGGGCTGGAGGGGGTTACAGAGATAGGGAGGGTTGTCGGGCTGGAGGAGGTTACAGAGATAGGGAGAGGTGTAGGGGCTGGAGGTGGTTACAGAAATAGGGAGGGTTTTCGGGGCTGGAGGAGGTTGCAGAGATAGGGAGTGTTGTAGGGGCTGGAGGAGGTTACAGAGATAGGGAGGGGTGTAGGGGCTGGAGGAGGTTACAGAGATAGGGAGGGGTGTAGGGGTGGAGGAGGTTACAGAGACAGGGAGCGGTGTAGGGGCTGGAGGGGGTTACACAGATAGGGAGGGGTCTAGGGCTGGAGGAGGTTACAGAGATAGGGAGGGGTGTAGGGGCTGGAGGAGGTTAAAGAGATAGGGAGGGGTGTAGGGGCTGGAGGGGGTTACAGAGATAGGGAGGGGTGTAGGGGCTGGAGGGGGTTACAGAGATAGGGTGGGGTGTAGGGGTGGAGGAGGTTACAGAGATAGGGAGGGGTGTAGGGGCTGGCGGGGGTTACAGAGATAGGGAGGGGTGTAGGGGCTGGAACTGGTTACAGAGATAGGGAGGGGTGTAGGGCTGGAGGGGGTTACAGAGATAGGGATGGTTGTAGGGGCTGGAGGAGGTTACAGAGATAGGGAGGGGTGTAGGGGCTGGAGGAGGTTACAGAGATGGGGAGAGGTGTAGGTGCTGGAGGTGGTTACAGAAATAGGGAGGGTTGTAGGGGCTGGAGGAGGTTGCAGAGATAGGGAGGGTTGTAGGGGCTGGAGGAGGTTACAGAGATAGGGAGGGGTGTAGGGGTGGAGGAGGTTACACAGATAGGGAGGGGTGTAGGTGCTGGAGGGGGTTACAGAGATAGGGAGTGGTGTAGGGGCTGGAGGGGGTTACAGAGATAGGGAGGGGTGTAGGGGTGGAGGAGGTTACAGAGATAGGGAGGGGTGTAGGGGCTGGTGGGGGTTACAGAGGTAGGGAGGGGTGTAGGGGCTGGAGGTGGTTACAGAGATAGGGAGGGGTGTCGGGGTGGAGGAGGTTACAGAGATAGTGAAGGTTGTAGGGTTGGAGGAAGTTACAGAGATAGGGAGGGGTGTAGGGGCTGGAGGTGGATACAGAAATAGGGAGGGTTGTAGGGGCTGGAGGAGGTTGCAGAGATAGGGAGGGTTGTAGGGGCTGGAGGACGTTACAGACATAGGGAGGGGTGTAGGGGTGGAGGAGGTTACAGAGAGAGGGAAGGGTGTAGGCGTGGAGGAGGTTACAGAGACAGGGAGGGGTGTAGGGGCTGGAGGGGGTTACAGAGATAGGGAGGGGTGTAGGGGCTGGAGGGGGTTACAGAGATAGGGAGGGGTGTAGGGGCTGGAGGGGGTTACAGAGATAGGGCCGGGTGTAGGGGCTGGAGGGGGTTACAGAGATAGGGAGGGGTATTAGGGGTGGAGGAGGTTACAGAGACAGGGAGGGGTGTAGATGCTGGAGGGGGTTACAGAGATAGGGAGGGGTGTAGGGCCTGGAGGGGGTTACAGAGATAGGGAGGGGTGTAGGCGTGGAGGAGGTTACAGAGATAGGGAGGAGTGTAGGGCTGGAGGAGGTTACAGAGATAGGGAGGGGTGTAGGGGCTGGAGGGGGTTACAGAGATAGGGAGGAGTGTAGGGGCTAGAGGGGTTTACAGAGATAGGGAGGGGTGTAGGGGTGGAGGATGTTACTGAGATAGGGAGCGGTGTAGGGGTGGAGGAGGTTACAGAGATAGGGAGGGGTGTAGGGGCAGAAGGGGGTTACAGAGATAGTGATGGGTATAGGGGCTGGAGGGGGTTACAGAGATAGGGAGGTGTGTCGGGGTGGAGAATGTTACAGAGATAGGGAGGGGTGTAGGGGTGGAGGAGGTTACAGAGATAGGGAGGGGTGGAGGGGCTGGAGGGGGTTGCAGAGATAGGGAGGGGTGTAGGGGTGGAGGAGGTTACAGAGATAGGGAGGGGTGTAGGGGTGGAGGAGGTTACAGAGATAGGGAGGGGTGTAGGGGCAGAAGGGGGTTACAGAGATAGGGAGGGGTGTAGGGGCTGGAGGGGGTTACAGAGATAGGGAGGGGTGTAGGGGTGGAGGAGGTTACATAGATAGGGAGGGGTGTAGGGGTGGAGGAGGTTACAGAGATAGGGAGGGGTGTAGGGGCTGGAGGAGGTTACAGAGATAGGGAGGGGTGTAGGGGCTGGAGGGGGTTACAGAGATAGGGAGGCGTGTAGGGGTGGAGGAGGTTACAGAGATAGGGAGGGGTGTAGGTGTGGAGGAGGTTACAGAGATAGGGAGGGGTGTTGGGGCTGGAGGGGGTTACAGAGATAGGGAGGGGTGTAGGGGCTGGAGGGGGTTACAGAGATAGGGAGGGGTGTAGGGGTGGAGGAGGTTACAGAGATAGGGAGGGGTGTAGGGGTGGAGGAGGTTACAGAGATAGGGAGGGGTGTAGGGGTGGAGGAGGTTACAGAGATAGAGAGGGGTGTAAGGGCTGGAGGGGGTTACAGAGATAGGGAGGGGTGTAGGGGCTGGAGGGGGTTACAGAGATAGGGAGGGGTGCAGGGGTGGAGGAGGTTACAGAGATAGGGAGGGGTGTAGGGGTGGAGGAGGTTACAGAGATAGGGAGGGATGTAGGGGTGGAGGAGGTTGCAGTGATTGGGATGGGTGTAGGGGCTGGGGGGGGTTACAGAGATAGGGAGGGGTGGAGGAGCACACAGAGATAGGGAGGGGTGGAGGGGTGGAGGAGGTTACAGAGATAGGGAGGTGTGTAGGGGCTGGAGGTGGTTACAGAGATAGGGAGGGGTGTAGGGGCTGGAGGGGGTTACAGAGATAGGGAGGGGTGTAGGGGTGGAGGAGGTTACAGAGATAGGGAGGTGTGTAGGGGTGGAGGAGGTTACAGAGATAGGGTGGGGTGTAGGGGCTGGAGGGGGTTACAGAGATAGGGAGGGATGTAGGGGTGGAGGAGGTTACAGAGATAGGGAGGGGTTTAGGGGCTGGAGGGGGTTACAGAGATAGGGAGGGGTGTAGGGGCTGGAGGGGGTTACAGAGATAGGGAGGGGTGTAGGGGTGGAGGAGGTTACAGAGATAGGGAGGGGTGTAGGGGCTGGAGGGGGTTACAGAAATAGGGAGAGGTGTAGGGGCTGGAGGGGGTTACAGAGATAGGGAGGGGTGTAGGGGTGGAGGAGGTTACAGAGATAGGGAGGGGTGTAGGGGTGGAGGAGGTTACAGAGATAGGCAGGGGTGTAGGGGTGGAGGAGGTTACAGAGATAGGGAGGGTTGTCGGGCTGGAGGAGGTTACAGAGATAGGGAGAGGTGTAGGGGCTGGAGGTGGTTACAGAGATAGGGAGGGGTGTAGGGGTGGAGGAGGTTACAGAGATAGGGAGGGGTGTAGGGGTGGAGGAAGTTACAGAGATAGGGAGGGTTGTCGGGCTGGAGGAGGTTACTGAGATAGGGAGAGGTGTAGGGGCTGGAGGTGGATACAGAAATAGGGAGGGTTGTAGGGGCTGGAGGAGGTTGCAGAGATAGGGAGGGGTGTAGGGGCTGGAGGGGGTTACAGAGATAGGGAGGGGTATAGGGCTGGAGGAGGTTGCAGAGATAGGGAGGGGTGTAGGGGCTGGAGGAGGTTACAGAGATAGGGAGGGGTGTAGGGGTGGAGGAGGTTACAGAGACAGGGAGGGGTGTAGGGGCTGGAGGGGGTTACAGAGATAGGGAGGGGTGTAGGGCTGGAGGAGGTTGCAGAGATAGGGAGGGGTGTAGGGGCTGGAGGAGGTTACAGAGATAGGGAGGGGTGTAGGGGTGGAGGAGGTTACAGAGATAGGGAGGGGTGTAAGGGCTGGAGGAGGTTACAGAGATAGGGAGGGGTGTAGGGGTGGAGGAGGTTAAAGAAATAGGGATGGTTGAAGGGGTGGAGGAGGTTACAGAGATAGGGAGGGGTGTAGGGGCTGGAGGGGGTTACAAAGATAGGGAGGGCTGTAGGGGCTGGAGGGGGTTACAGAGATAGGGAGGGGTTTAGGGGTGGAGGAGGTTACAGAGATAGGGAGGGGTGTAGGGGTGGAGGAGGTTACAGAGATAGGGAGGGGTGTAGGGGCTGGAGGGGGTTACAGAGATAGGGAGGGGTGTAGGGGCTGGAGGGGGTTACAGAGATAGGGAGGGGTGTAGGGGAGGTGGAGGTTACAGAGATAGGGAGGGTTGTAGGGCTGGAGGAGGTTACAGAGATAGGGAGGGTTGTCGGGCTCAAGGAGGTTACAGAGATAGGGAGGGGTGTAGGGGTGGAGGAGGTTACAGAGATAGGGAGGGTTGTAGGGCTGGAGGAGGTTACAGAGATAGGGAGGGTTGTAGGGCTGGAGGGGGTTACAGAGATAGGGAGGGTTGTCGGGCTGGAGGAGGTTACAGAGATAGGGAGAGGTGTAGGGGCTGGACGTGGTTACAGAAATAGGGAGGGTTGTGGGGCTGGAGGAGGTTACAGAGATAGGGAGGGGTTTAGGGAATGGAGGGGGTTACAGAGATAGGGAGGGTTGTAGGGGCTGGAGGGGGTTACAGAGATAGGGAGGGGTGTAGGCGTGGAGGAGGTTACAGAGATAGGGAGGGGTGT
This sequence comes from Pristiophorus japonicus, assembly GCF_044704955.1. Taxonomy (NCBI): domain Eukaryota; kingdom Metazoa; phylum Chordata; class Chondrichthyes; family Pristiophoridae; genus Pristiophorus; species Pristiophorus japonicus. The sequence continues at coordinate 322,935 of NW_027252307.1, forward strand.
AGGGGTGGAGGAGGTTACAGAGATAGGGAGGGGTGTAGGGGTGGAGGAGGTTGCAGAGATAGGGAGGGGTGTAGGGGCTGGAGGGGGTTACAGAGATAGGGAGGAGTGTAGGGGCTAGAGGGGTTTACAGAGATAGGGAGGGGTGTAGGGGTGGAGGCGGTTACAGAGATAGGGAGGGGTGTAGGGGCTGGAGGGGGTTACAGAGATAGGGAGGTGTGTCGGGGTGGAGGATGTTACAAAGATAGGGAGGGGTGTAGGGGTGGAGGAGGTTACAGAGATAGGGAGGGGTGGAGGGGCTGGAGGGGGTTGCAGAGATAGGGAGGGGTGTAGGGGCTGGAGGGGGTTACAGAGAATGGGAGGGGTGTAGGGGTGGAGGAGGTTACAGAGATAGGGAGGGGTGTAGGCGTGGAGGAGGTTACAGAGATAGGGAGGGGTGTAGGGGCTGGAGGGGGTTACAGAGATAGGGAGGAGTGTAGGGGCTGGAGGAGGTTACAGAGATAGGGAGGGGTGTAGGGGTGGAGGAGGTTACAGAGATAGGGAGGGGTGTAGGGCTGGAGGAGGTTACAGAGATAGGGAGGGGTGTAGGAGCTGGAGGGGGTTACAGAGATAGGGAGGGGTGTAGGGGTGGAGGAGGTTACAGAGATAGGGAGGGGTGTAGGGGTGGAGGAGGTTACAGAGATAGGGAGGGGTGTAGAGGCTGGAGGGGGTTACAGAGATAGGGAGTGGTGTAGGGGCTGGAGGGGGTTACAGAGATAGGGAGGGGTGTAGGGGCTTGAGGGGGTTACAGAGATAGGGAGGGGTTTAGGGGTGGAGGAGGTTACAGAGATAGGGAGGGGTGTAGGGGTGGAGGAGGTTACAGAGATAGGGAGGGGTGTAGGGGCTGGAGGGGGTTACAGAGATAGGGAGGGGTGTAGGGGCTGGAGGGGGTTACAGAGATAGGGAAGGGTGTAGGGGAGGTGGAGGTTACAGAGATAGGGAGGTTTGTAGGGCTGGAGGAGGTTACAGAGATAGGGAGGGTTGTAGGGCTGGAGGGGGTTAGAGAGATAGGGAGGGTTGTCGGGCTGGAGGAGGTTACAGAGATAGGGAGAGGTGTAGGGGCTGGAGGGGGTTACAGAGATAGGGAGGGGTGTAGGGGTGGAGGAGGTTACAGAGATAGGGAGGTTTGTAGGCCTGGAGGAGGTTACAGAGATAGGGAGGGTTGTAGGGCTGGAGGGTGTTACATAGATAGGGAGGGGTGTAGGGGCTGGAGGTGGTTACAGAAATAGGGAGGGTTGTGGGGCTGGAGGAGGTTACAGAGATAGGGAGGGGTGTAGGGGTGGAGGAGGTTACAGAGATAGGGAGGGGTGTAGGGGCTAGAGGGGTTTACAGAGATAGGGAGGGGTGTAGGGGTGGAGGAGGTTACAGAGATAGGGAGGGGTGTAGGGGTGGAGGAGGTTACAGAGATAGAGAGCGGTGTAGGGGTGGAGGAGGTTACAGAGATAGGGAGGGGTGTAGGGGCTGAAGTGGGTTACAGAGATAGTGATGGGTGTAGGGGCTGGAGGGGGTTACAGAGATAGGGAGGTGTGTCGGGGTGGTGGATGTTACAAAGATAGGGAGGGGTGTAGGGGTGGAGGAGGTTACAGAGATAGGGAGGGGTGGAGGGGCTGGAGGGGGTTGCAGAGATAGGGAGGGGTGTAGGGGCTGGAGGGGGTTACAGAGAATGGGAGGGGTGTAGGGGTGGAGGAGGTTACAGAGATAGGGAGGGGTGTAGGCGTGGAGGAGGTTACAGAGATAGGGAGGGGTGTAGGGGCTGGAGGGGGTTACAGAGATAGGGAGGAGTGTAGGGGCTGGAGGAGGTTACAGAGATAGGGAGGTGTGTAGGGGTGGAGGAGGTTACAGAGATAGGGAGGGGTGTAGGGCTGGAGGAGGTTACAGAGATAGGGAGGGGTGTAGGAGCTGGAGGGGGTTACAGAGATAGGGAGGAGTGTAGGGGTGGAGGAGGTTATAGAGATAGGGAGGGGTGTAGGGGTGGAGGAGGTTACAGAGATAGGGAGGGGTGTAGAGGCTGGAGGGGGTTACAGAGATAGGGAGGGGTGTAGGGGCTGGAGGGGGTTACAGAGATAGGGAGGGGTGTAGGGGTGGAGGAGGTTACAGAGATAGGGAGGGGTGTAGGGGTGGAGGAGGTTACAGAGATAGGGAGGGGTGTAGGGGCTGGAGGGGGTTACAGAGATAGGGAGGGGTGTAGGTGCTGGAGGGGGTTACAGAGATCGGGAGGGGTGTAGGGGTGGAGGAGGTAACAGAGATAGGGAGCTGTGTAGGGGTGTAAGAGGTTACAGAGATAGGGAGGGGTGTAGGGCTGGAGGAGGTTACAGAGATAGGGAGGGGTGTAGGAGCTGGAGGGGGTTACAGAGATAGGGAGGAGTGTAGGGGTGGAGGAGGTTATAGAGATAGGGAGGGGTGTAGGGGTGGAGGAGGTTACAGAGATAGGGAGGGGTGTAGAGGCTGGAGGGGGTTACAGAGATAGGGAGGGGTGTAGGGGCTGGAGGGGGTTACAGAGATAGGGAGGGGTGTAGGGGTGGAGGAGGTTACAGAGATAGGGAGGGGTGTAGGGGTGGAGGAGGTTACAGAGATAGGGAGGGGTGTAGGCGTGGAGGAGGTTACAGAGATAGGGAGGGGTGTAGGGGCTGGAGGGGGTTACAGAGATAGGGTGGAGTGTAGGGGCTGGAGGAGGTTACAGAGATAGGGAGGTGTGTAGGGGTGGAGGAGGTTACAGAGATAGGGAGGGTTGTAGGGCTGGAGGAGGTTACAGAGATAGGGAGGGGTGTAGGAGCTGGAGGGGGTTACAGAGATAGGGAGGAGTGTAGGGGTGGAGGAGGTTATAGAGATAGGGAGGGGTGTAGGGGTGGAGGAGGTTACAGAGATAGGGAGGGGTGTAGAGGCTGGAGGGGGTTACAGAGATAGGGAGGGGTGTAGGGGCTGGAGGGGGTTACAGAGATAGGGAGGGGTGTAGGGGTGGAGGAGGTTACAGAGATAGGGAGGGGTGTAGGGGTGGAGGAGGTTACAGAGATAGGGAGGGGTGTAGGGGCTGGAGGGGGTTACAGAGATAGGGAGGGGTGTAGGTGCTGGAGGGGGTTACAGAGATCGGGAGGGGTGTAGGGGTGGAGGAGGTAACAGAGATAGGGAGCTGTGTAGGGGTGTAAGAGGTTACAGAGATAGGGAGGGGTGTAGGGGCTGGAGGGGGTTACAGAGATAGGGAGGGGTGTAGGGGCTGGAGGGGGTTACAGAGATAGGGAGGGGTGTAGGGGCTGGAGGGGCTTACAGAGATAGAGAGGGGTGTAGGGGAGGTGGAGGTTACAGAGATCGGGAGGGTTGTAGGGCTGGAGGAGGTTACAGAGATAGGGAGGGTTGTAGGGCTGGAGGGGGTTACAGAGATAGGGAGGGTTGTCGGGCTGGAGGAGGTTACAGAGATAGGGAGAGGTGTAGGGGCTGGAGGTGGTTACAGAAATAGGGAGGGTTTTCGGGGCTGGAGGAGGTTGCAGAGATAGGGAGTGTTGTAGGGGCTGGAGGAGGTTACAGAGATAGGGAGGGGTGTAGGGGCTGGAGGAGGTTACAGAGATAGGGAGGGGTGTAGGGGTGGAGGAGGTTACAGAGACAGGGAGCGGTGTAGGGGCTGGAGGGGGTTACACAGATAGGGAGGGGTCTAGGGCTGGAGGAGGTTACAGAGATAGGGAGGGGTGTAGGGGCTGGAGGAGGTTAAAGAGATAGGGAGGGGTGTAGGGGCTGGAGGGGGTTACAGAGATAGGGAGGGGTGTAGGGGCTGGAGGGGGTTACAGAGATAGGGAGGGGTGTAGGGGTGGAGGAGGTTACAGAGATAGGGAGGGGTGTAGGGGCTGGCGGGGGTTACAGAGATAGGGAGGGGTGTAGGGGCTGGAACTGGTTACAGAGATAGGGAGGGGTGTAGGGCTGGAGGGGGTTACAGAGATAGGGATGGTTGTAGGGGCTGGAGGAGGTTACAGAGATAGGGAGGGGTGTAGGGGCTGGAGGAGGTTACAGAGATGGGGAGAGGTGTAGGTGCTGGAGGTGGTTACAGAAATAGGGAGGGTTGTAGGGGCTGGAGGAGGTTGCAGAGATAGGGAGGGTTGTAGGGGCTGGAGGAGGTTACAGAGATAGGGAGGGGTGTAGGGGTGGAGGAGGTTACACAGATAGGGAGGGGTGTAGGTGCTGGAGGGGGTTACAGAGATAGGGAGTGGTGTAGGGGCTGGAGGTGGTTACAGAGATAGGGAGGGGTGTCGGGGTGGAGGAGGTTACAGAGATAGTGAAGGTTGTAGGGCTGGAGGAAGTTACAGAGATAGGGAGGGGTGTAGGGGCTGGAGGTGGATACAGAAATAGGGAGGGTTGTAGGGGCTGGAGGAGGTTGCAGAGATAGGGAGGGTTGTAGGGGCTGGAGGACGTTACAGACATAGGGAGGGGTGTAGGGGTGGAGGAGGTTACAGAGAGAGGGAAGGGTGTAGGCGTGGAGGAGGTTACAGAGACAGGGAGGGGTGTCGGGGCTGGAGGGGGTTACAGAGATAGGGAGGGGTGTAGGGGCTGGAGGGGGTTACAGAGATAGGGAGGGGTGTAGGGGCTGGAGGGGGTTACAGAGATAGGGCCGGGTGTAGGGGCTGGAGGGGGTTACAGAGATAGGAAGGGGTATTAGGGGTGGAGGAGGTTACAGAGACAGGGAGGGGTGTAGATGCTGGAGGGGGTTACAGAGATAGGGAGGGGTGTAGGGCCTGGAGGGGGTTACAGAGATAGGGAGGGGTGTAGGCGTGGAGGAGGTTACAGAGATAGGGAGGGGTGTAGGGCTGGAGGAGGTTACAGAGATAGGGAGGGGTGTAGGGGCTGGAGGGGGTTACAGAGATAGGGAGGAGTGTAGGGGCTAGAGGGGTTTACAGAGATAGGGAGGGGTGTAGGGGTGGAGGATGTTACTGAGATAGGGAGCGGTGTAGGGGTGGAGGAGGTTACAGAGATAGGGAGGAGTGTAGGGGCAGAAGGGGGTTACAGAGATAGTGATGGGTATAGGGGCTGGAGGGGGTTACAGAGATAGGGAGGTGTGTCGGGGTGGAGAATGTTACAGAGATAGGGAGGGGTGTAGGGGTGGAGGAGGTTACAGAGATAGGGAGGGGTGGAGGGGCTGGAGGGGGTTGCAGAGATAGGGAGGGGTGTAGTGGCTGGAGGGGGTTACAGAGATAGGGAGGGGTGTAGGGGTGGATGAGGTTACAGAGATAGGGAGGGGTGTAGGCGTGGAGGAGGTTACAGAGATAGGGAGGGGTGTAGGGGCTGGAGGGGGTTACAGAGATAGGGAGGAGTGTAGGGGCTGGAGGGGGTTACAGAGATAGGGAGGGGTGTAGGGGTGGAGGAGGTTACAGAGATAGGGAGGGGTGTAGGGCTGGAGGAGGTTACAGAGATAGGGAGGGGTGTAGGAGCTGGAGGGGTTACAGAGATAGGGAGGGGTGTAGGGGTGGAGGAAGTGACAGAGATAGGGAGGGGTGTAGGGGTGGAGGAGGTTATAGAGATCGGGAGGGGTGTAGAGGCTGGAGGGGGTTACAGAGATAGGGAGGGGTGTAGGGGCTGGAGGGGGTTACAGAGATAGGGAGGGGTGTAGGGGTGGAGGAGGTTACATAGATAGGGAGGGGTGTAGGGGTGGAGGAGGTTACAGAGATAGGGAGGGTTGTAGGGGCTGGAGGGGGTTACAGAGATAGGGAGGGGTGTAGGGGCTGGAGGGGGTTACAGAGATCGGGAGGGGTGTAGGGGTGGAGGAGGTAACAGAGATAGGGAGGGGTGTAGGGGTGTAGGAGGTTACAGAGATAGGGAGGGGTGTAGGGGCTGGAGGGGGTTGCAGAGATAGGGAGGGGTGTAGGGGCTGGAGGGGGTTACAGAGAATGGGAGGGGTGTAGGCGTGGAGGAGGTTACAGAGATAGGGAGGGGTGTAGGGGCTGGAGGGGGTTACAGAGATAGGGAGGAGTGTAGGGGCTGGAGGAGGTTACAGAGATAGGGAGGTGTGTAGGGGTGGAGGAGGTTACAGAGATAGGGAGGGGTGTAGGGCTGGAGGAGGTTACAGAGATAGGGAGGGGTGTAGGAGCTGGAGGGGGTTACAGAGATAGGGAGGAGTGTAGGGGTGGAGGAGGTTATAGAGATAGGGAGGGGTGTAGGGGTGGAGGAGGTTACAGAGATAGGGAGGGGTGTAGAGGCTGGAGGGGGTTACAGAGATAGGGAGGGGTGTAGGGGCTGGAGGGGGTTACAGAGATAGGGAGGGGTGTAGGGGTGGAGGAGGTTACAGAGATAGGGAGGGGTGGAGGGGCTGGAGGGGGTTGCAGAGATAGGGAGGGGTGTAGTGGCTGGAGGGGGTTACAGAGATAGGGAGGGGTGTAGGGGTGGATGAGGTTACAGAGATAGGGAGGGGTGTAGGCGTGGAGGAGGTTACAGAGATAGGGAGGGGTGTAGGGGCTGGAGGGGGTTACAGAGATAGGGAGGAGTGTAGGGGCTGGAGGGGGTTACAGAGATAGGGAGGGGTGTAGGGGTGGAGGAGGTTACAGAGATAGGGAGGGGTGTAGGGCTGGAGGAGGTTACAGAGATAGGGAGGGGTGTAGGAGCTGGAGGGGTTACAGAGATAGGGAGGGGTGTAGGGGTGGAGGAAGTGACAGAGATAGGGAGGGGTGTAGGGGTGGAGGAGGTTATAGAGATCGGGAGGGGTGTAGAGGCTGGAGGGGGTTACAGAGATAGGGAGGGGTGTAGGGGCTGGAGGGGGTTACAGAGATAGGGAGGGGTGTAGGGGTGGAGGAGGTTACATAGATAGGGAGGGGTGTAGGGGTGGAGGAGGTTACAGAGATAGGGAGGGTTGTAGGGGCTGGAGGGGGTTACAGAGATAGGGAGGGGTGTAGGGGCTGGAGGGGGTTACAGAGATCGGGAGGGGTGTAGGGGTGGAGGAGGTAACAGAGATAGGGAGGGGTGTAGGGGTGTAGGAGGTTACAGAGATAGGGAGGGGTGTAGGGGCTGGAGGGGGTTGCAGAGATAGGGAGGGGTGTAGGGGCTGGAGGGGGTTACAGAGAATGGGAGGGGTGTAGGGGTGGAGGAGGTTACAGAGATAGGGAGGGGTGTAGGCGTGGAGGAGGTTACAGAGATAGGGAGGGGTGTAGGGGCTGGAGGGGGTTACAGAGATAGGGAGGAGTGTAGGGGCTGGAGGAGGTTACAGAGATAGGGAGGTGTGTAGGGGTGGAGGAGGTTACAGAGATAGGGAGGGGTGTAGGGCTGGAGGAGGTTACAGAGATAGGGAGGGGTGTAGGAGCTGGAGGGGGTTACAGAGATAGGGAGGAGTGTAGGGGTGGAGGAGGTTATAGAGATAGGGAGGGGTGTAGGGGTGGAGGAGGTTACAGAGATAGGGAGGGGTGTAGAGGCTGGAGGGGGTTACAGAGATAGGGAGGGGTGTAGGGGCTGGAGGGGGTTACAGAGATAGGGAGGGGTGTAGGGGTGGAGGAGGTTACAGAGATAGGGAGGGGTGTAGGGGTGGAGGAGGTTACAGAGATAGGGAGGGGTGTAGGGGCTGGAGGGGGTTACAGAGATAGGGAGGGGTGTAGGTGCTGGAGGGGGTTACAGAGATCGGGAGGGGTGTAGGGGTGGAGGAGGTAACAGAGATAGGGAGCTGTGTAGGGGTGTAAGAGGTTACAGAGATAGGGAGGGGTGTAGGGGCTGGAGGGGGTTACAGAGATAGGGAGGGGTGTAGGGGCTGGAGGGGGTTACAGAGATAGGGAGGGGTGTAGGGGCTGGAGGGGCTTACAGAGATAGAGAGGGGTGTAGGGGAGGTGGAGGTTACAGAGATCGGGAGGGTTGTAGGGCTGGAGGAGGTTACAGAGATAGGGAGGGTTGTAGGGCTGGAGGGGGTTACAGAGATAGGGAGGGTTGTCGGGCTGGAGGAGGTTACAGAGATAGGGAGAGGTGTAGGGGCTGGAGGTGGTTACAGAAATAGGGAGGGTTTTCGGGGCTGGAGGAGGTTGCAGAGATAGGGAGTGTTGTAGGGGCTGGAGGAGGTTACAGAGATAGGGAGGGGTGTAGGGGCTGGAGGAGGTTACAGAGATAGGGAGGGGTGTAGGGGTGGAGGAGGTTACAGAGACAGGGAGCGGTGTAGGGGCTGGAGGGGGTTACACAGATAGGGAGGGGTCTAGGGCTGGAGGAGGTTACAGAGATAGGGAGGGGTGTAGGGGCTGGAGGAGGTTAAAGAGATAGGGAGGGGTGTAGGGGCTGGAGGGGGTTACAGAGATAGGGAGGGGTGTAGGGGCTGGAGGGGGTTACAGAGATAGGGAGGGGTGTAGGGGTGGAGGAGGTTACAGAGATAGGGAGGGGTGTAGGGGCTGGCGGGGGTTACAGAGATAGGGAGGGGTGTAGGGGCTGGAACTGGTTACAGAGATAGGGAGGGGTGTAGGGCTGGAGGGGGTTACAGAGATAGGGATGGTTGTAGGGGCTGGAGGAGGTTACAGAGATAGGGAGGGGTGTAGGGGCTGGAGGAGGTTACAGAGATGGGGAGAGGTGTAGGTGCTGGAGGTGGTTACAGAAATAGGGAGGGTTGTAGGGGCTGGAGGAGGTTGCAGAGATAGGGAGGGTTGTAGGGGCTGGAGGAGGTTACAGAGATAGGGAGGGGTGTAGGGGTGGAGGAGGTTACACAGATAGGGAGGGGTGTAGGTGCTGGAGGGGGTTACAGAGATAGGGAGTGGTGTAGGGGCTGGAGGGGGTTACAGAGATAGGGAGGGGTGTAGGGGTGGAGGAGGTTACAGAGATAGGGAGGGGTGTAGGGGCTGGTGGGGGTTACAGAGGTAGGGAGGGGTGTAGGGGCTGGAGGTGGTTACAGAGATAGGGAGGGGTGTCGGGGTGGAGGAGGTTACAGAGATAGTGAAGGTTGTAGGGCTGGAGGAAGTTACAGAGATAGGGAGGGGTGTAGGGGCTGGAGGTGGATACAGAAATAGGGAGGGTTGTAGGGGCTGGAGGAGGTTGCAGAGATAGGGAGGGTTGTAGGGGCTGGAGGACGTTACAGACATAGGGAGGGGTGTAGGGGTGGAGGAGGTTACAGAGAGAGGGAAGGGTGTAGGCGTGGAGGAGGTTACAGAGACAGGGAGGGGTGTAGGGGCTGGAGGGGGTTACAGAGATAGGGAGGGGTGTAGGGGCTGGAGAGGGTTACAGAGATAGGGAGGGGTGTAGGGGCTGGAGGGGGTTACAGAGATAGGGCCGGGTGTAGGGGCTGGAGGGGGTTACAGAGATAGGGAGGGGTATTAGGGGTGGAGGAGGTTACAGAGACAGGGAGGGGTGTAGATGCTGGAGGGGGTTACAGAGATAGGGAGGGGTGTAGGGCCTGGAGGGGGTTACAGAGATAGGGAGGGGTGTAGGCGTGGAGGAGGTTACAGAGATAGGGAGGGGTGTAGGGCTGGAGGAGGTTACAGAGATAGGGAGGGGTGTAGGGGCTGGAGGGGGTTACAGAGATAGGGAGGAGTGTAGGGGCTAGAGGGGTTTACAGAGATAGGGAGGGGTGTAGGGGTGGAGGATGTTACTGAGATAGGGAGCGGTGTAGGGGTGGAGGAGGTTACAGAGATAGGGAGGGGTGTAGGGGCAGAAGGGGGTTACAGAGATAGTGATGGGTATAGGGGCTGGAGGGGGTTACAGAGATAGGGAGGTGTGTCGGGGTGGAGAATGTTACAGAGATAGGGAGGGGTGTAGGGGTGGAGGAGGTTACAGAGATAGGGAGGGGTGGAGGGGCTGGAGGGGGTTGCAGAGATAGGGAGGGGTGTAGTGGCTGGAGGGGGTTACAGAGATAGGGAGGGGTGTAGGGGTGGATGAGGTTACAGAGATAGGGAGGGGTGTAGGCGTGGAGGCGGTTACAGAGATAGGGAGGGGTGTAGGGGCTGGAGGGGGTTACAGAGATAGGGAGGAGTGTAGGGGCTGGAGGGGGTTACAGAGATAGGGAGGGGTGTAGGGGTGGAGGAGGTTACAGAGATAGGGAGGGGTGTAGGGCTGGAGGAGGTTACAGAGATAGGGAGGGGTGTAGGAGCTGGAGGGGTTACAGAGATAGGGAGGGGTGTAGGGGTGGAGGAAGTGACAGAGATAGGGAGGGGTGTAGGGGTGGAGGAGGTTATAGAGATCGGGAGGGGTGTAGAGGCTGGAGGGGGTTACAGAGATAGGGAGGGGTGTAGGGGCTGGAGGGGGTTACAGAGATAGGGAGGGGTGTAGGGGTGGAGGAGGTTACATAGATAGGGAGGGGTGTAGGGGTGGAGGAGGTTACAGAGATAGGGAGGGTTGTAGGGGCTGGAGGGGGTTACAGAGATAGGGAGGGGTGTAGGGGCTGGAGGGGGTTACAGAGATCGGGAGGGGTGTAGGGGTGGAGGAGGTAACAGAGATAGGGAGGGGTGTAGGGGTGTAGGAGGTTACAGAGATAGGGAGGGGTGTAGGGGCTGGAGGGGGTTCCAAAGATAGGAAGGGTGTAGGGGCTGGAGGGGCTTACAGAGATAGAGAGGGGTGTAGGGGAGGTGGAGGTTACAGAGATAGAGAGGGTTGTAGGGCTGGAGGAGGTAACAGAGATAGGGAGGGTTGTAGGGCTGGAGGGGGTTACAGAGATAGGGAGGGTTGTCGGGCTGGAGGAGGTTACAGAGATAGGGAGAGGTGTAGGGGCTGGAGGTGGTTACAGAAATAGGGAGGGTTTTCGGGGCTGGAGGAGGTTGCAGAGATAGGGAGTGTTGTAGGGGCTGGAGGACGTTACAGAGATAGGGAGGGGTGTAGGGGTGGAGGAGGTTACAGAGATAGGGAGGGGTGTAGGGGTGGAAGAGGTTACAGAGACAGGGAGGGGTGTAGGGGTGGGGGAGGTTACAGAGATAGGGAGGGGTGTAGGGGTGGAGGAGGTTACACAGATAGGGAGGGGTGTAGGGGCTGGAGGGGGTTACAGAGATAGGGAGTGGTGTAGGGGCTGGAGGGGGTTACAGAGATAGGGAGGTGTGTAGGGGTGGAGGAGGTTACAGAGATAGGGAGGGGTGTAGGGGCTGGTGGGGATTACAGAGATAGGGAGGGGTGTAGGGGCTGGAGGTGGTTACAGAGATAGGGAGGGGTGTAGGGGTGGAGGAGGTTACAGAGATAGTGAAGGTTGTAGGGCTGGAGGAAGTTACAGAGATAGGGAGGGTTGTCGGGCTGGAGGAGGTTACTGAGATAGGGAGAGGTGTAGGGGCTGGAGGTGGATACAGAAATAGGGAGGGTTGTAGGGGCTGGAGGAGGTTGCAGAGATAGGGAGGGTTGTAGGGGCTGGAGGACGTTACAGACATAGGGAGGGGTGTAGGGGTGGAGGAGGTTACAGAGATAGGGAGGGTTGTAGGGCTGGAGGGGGTTACAGAGATAGGGAGGGTTGTCGGGCTGGAGGAGGTTACAGAGATAGGGAGAGGTGTAGGGGCTGGAGGTGGTTACAGAAATAGGGAGGGTTTTCGGGGCTGGAGGAGGTTGCAGAGATAGGGAGTGTTGTAGGGGCTGGAGGAGGTTACAGAGATAGGGAGGGGTGTAGGGGCTGGAGGAGGTTACAGAGATAGGGAGGGGTGTAGGGGTGGAGGAGGTTACAGAGACAGGGAGCGGTGTAGGGGCTGGAGGGGGTTACACAGATAGGGAGGGGTCTAGGGCTGGAGGAGGTTACAGAGATAGGGAGGGGTGTAGGGGCTGGAGGAGGTTAAAGAGATAGGGAGGGGTGTAGGGGCTGGAGGGGGTTACAGAGATAGGGAGGGGTGTAGGGGCTGGAGGGGGTTACAGAGATAGGGAGGGGTGTAGGGGTGGAGGAGGTTACAGAGATAGGGAGGGGTGTAGGGGCTGGCGGGGGTTACAGAGATAGGGAGGGGTGTAGGGGCTGGAACTGGTTACAGAGATAGGGAGGGGTGTAGGGCTGGAGGGGGTTACAGAGATAGGGATGGTTGTAGGGGCTGGAGGAGGTTACAGAGATAGGGAGGGGTGTAGGGGCTGGAGGAGGTTACAGAGATGGGGAGAGGTGTAGGTGCTGGAGGTGGTTACAGAAATAGGGAGGGTTGTAGGGGCTGGAGGAGGTTGCAGAGATAGGGAGGGTTGTAGGGGCTGGAGGAGGTTACAGAGATAGGGAGGGGTGTAGGGGTGGAGGAGGTTACACAGATAGGGAGGGGTGTAGGTGCTGGAGGGGGTTACAGAGATAGGGAGTGGTGTAGGGGCTGGAGGGGGTTACAGAGATAGGGAGGGGTGTAGGGGTGGAGGAGGTTACAGAGATAGGGAGGGGTGTAGGGGCTGGTGGGGGTTACAGAGGTAGGGAGGGGTGTAGGGGCTGGAGGTGGTTACAGAGATAGGGAGGGGTGTCGGGGTGGAGGAGGTTACAGAGATAGTGAAGGTTGTAGGGCTGGAGGAAGTTACAGAGATAGGGAGGGGTGTAGGGGCTGGAGGTGGATACAGAAATAGGGAGGGTTGTAGGGGCTGGAGGAGGTTGCAGAGATAGGGAGGGTTGTAGGGGCTGGAGGACGTTACAGACATAGGGAGGGGTGTAGGGGTGGAGGAGGTTACAGAGAGAGGGAAGGGTGTAGGCGTGGAGGAGGTTACAGAGACAGGGAGGGGTGTAGGGGCTGGAGGGGGTTACAGAGATAGGGAGGGGTGTAGGGGCTGGAGAGGGTTACAGAGATAGGGAGGGGTGTAGGGGCTGGAGGGGGTTACAGAGATAGGGCCGGGTGTAGGGGCTGGAGGGGGTTACAGAGATAGGGAGGGGTATTAGGGGTGGAGGAGGTTACAGAGACAGGGAGGGGTGTAGATGCTGGAGGGGGTTACAGAGATAGGGAGGGGTGTAGGGCCTGGAGGGGGTTACAGAGATAGGGAGGGGTGTAGGCGTGGAGGAGGTTACAGAGATAGGGAGGGGTGTAGGGCTGGAGGAGGTTACAGAGATAGGGAGGGGTGTAGGGGCTGGAGGGGGTTACAGAGATAGGGAGGAGTGTAGGGGCTAGAGGGGTTTACAGAGATAGGGAGGGGTGTAGGGGTGGAGGATGTTACTGAGATAGGGAGCGGTGTAGGGGTGGAGGAGGTTACAGAGATAGGGAGGGGTGTAGGGGCAGAAGGGGGTTACAGAGATAGTGATGGGTATAGGGGCTGGAGGGGGTTACAGAGATAGGGAGGTGTGTCGGGGTGGAGAATGTTACAGAGATAGGGAGGGGTGTAGGGGTGGAGGAGGTTACAGAGATAGGGAGGGGTGGAGGGGCTGGAGGGGGTTGCAGAGATAGGGAGGGGTGTAGTGGCTGGAGGGGGTTACAGAGATAGGGAGGGGTGTAGGGGTGGATGAGGTTACAGAGATAGGGAGGGGTGTAGGCGTGGAGGCGGTTACAGAGATAGGGAGGGGTGTAGGGGCTGGAGGGGGTTACAGAGATAGGGAGGAGTGTAGGGGCTGGAGGGGGTTACAGAGATAGGGAGGGGTGTAGGGGTGGAGGAGGTTACAGAGATAGGGAGGGGTGTAGGGCTGGAGGAGGTTACAGAGATAGGGAGGGGTGTAGGAGCTGGAGGGGTTACAGAGATAGGGAGGGGTGTAGGGGTGGAGGAAGTGACAGAGATAGGGAGGGGTGTAGGGGTGGAGGAGGTTATAGAGATCGGGAGGGGTGTAGAGGCTGGAGGGGGTTACAGAGATAGGGAGGGGTGTAGGGGCTGGAGGGGGTTACAGAGATAGGGAGGGGTGTAGGGGTGGAGGAGGTTACATAGATAGGGAGGGGTGTAGGGGTGGAGGAGGTTACAGAGATAGGGAGGGTTGTAGGGGCTGGAGGGGGTTACAGAGATAGGGAGGGGTGTAGGGGCTGGAGGGGGTTACAGAGATCGGGAGGGGTGTAGGGGTGGAGGAGGTAACAGAGATAGGGAGGGGTGTAGGGGTGTAGGAGGTTACAGAGATAGGGAGGGGTGTAGGGGCTGGAGGGGGTTCCAAAGATAGGAAGGGTGTAGGGGCTGGAGGGGCTTACAGAGATAGAGAGGGGTGTAGGGGAGGTGGAGGTTACAGAGATAGAGAGGGTTGTAGGGCTGGAGGAGGTAACAGAGATAGGGAGGGTTGTAGGGCTGGAGGGGGTTACAGAGATAGGGAGGGTTGTCGGGCTGGAGGAGGTTACAGAGATAGGGAGAGGTGTAGGGGCTGGAGGTGGTTACAGAAATAGGGAGGGTTTTCGGGGCTGGAGGAGGTTGCAGAGATAGGGAGTGTTGTAGGGGCTGGAGGACGTTACAGAGATAGGGAGGGGTGTAGGGGTGGAGGAGGTTACAGAGATAGGGAGGGGTGTAGGGGTGGAAGAGGTTACAGAGACAGGGAGGGGTGTAGGGGTGGGGGAGGTTACAGAGATAGGGAGGGGTGTAGGGGTGGAGGAGGTTACACAGATAGGGAGGGGTGTAGGGGCTGGAGGGGGTTACAGAGATAGGGAGTGGTGTAGGGGCTGGAGGGGGTTACAGAGATAGGGAGGTGTGTAGGGGTGGAGGAGGTTACAGAGATAGGGAGGGGTGTAGGGGCTGGTGGGGATTACAGAGATAGGGAGGGGTGTAGGGGCTGGAGGTGGTTACAGAGATAGGGAGGGGTGTAGGGGTGGAGGAGGTTACAGAGATAGTGAAGGTTGTAGGGCTGGAGGAAGTTACAGAGATAGGGAGGGTTGTCGGGCTGGAGGAGGTTACTGAGATAGGGAGAGGTGTAGGGGCTGGAGGTGGATACAGAAATAGGGAGGGTTGTAGGGGCTGGAGGAGGTTGCAGAGATAGGGAGGGTTGTAGGGGCTGGAGGACGTTACAGACATAGGGAGGGGTGTAGGGGTGGAGGAGGTTACAGAGATAGGGAAGGGTGTAGGCGTGGAGGAGGTTACAGAGACAGGGAGGGGTGTAGGGGCTGGAGGGGGTTACAGAGATAGGGAGGGGTGTAGGGGCTGGAGGGGGTTACAGAGATAGGGAGGGGTGTAGGGGCTGGAGGGGGTTACAGAGATAGGGCCGGGTGTAGGGGCTGGAGGGGGTTACAGAGATAGGGAGGGGTATTAGGGGTGGAGGAGGTTACAGAGACAGGGAGGGGTGTAGATGCTGGAGGGGGTTACAGAGATAGGGAGGGGTGTAGGGCCTGGAGGGGGTTACAGAGATAGGGAGGGTTGTAGGGGTGGAGGAGGTTACAGAGATAGAGAGGGGTGTAGGGGCTGGAGGTGGTTACAGAGATAGGGAGGGGTGTAGGGGTGGAGGAGTTTACAGAGATCGGGAGGGTTGTAGGGCTGGAGGAGGTTACAGAGATAGGGAGGGTTGTAGGGCTGGAGGGTGTTACATAGATAGAAAGGGTTGTCGGGCTGGAGGGGGTTACAGAAATAGGGAGGGGTGTAGGGGTGGAGGAGGTTACAGAGATAGGGAGAGGTGTAGGGGTGGAGGAGGTTGCAGAGATAGGGAGGGGTGTAGGGGTTGGAGGGGGTTACAGATATAGGGAGGGGTGTAGGGGCTGGAGGGGGTTACAGAGATAGGGAGGGGTGTAGGGGTGGAGGAGGTTACAGAGATAGGGAGGGGTGTAGGGGTGGAGGAGGTTACAGAGATAGGGAGGGGTGTAGTGGCTGGAGGGGGTTACAGAGATAGGGAGGGGTGTAGGGGTTGGAGGGGATTACAGAGATAGGGAGGGGTGTAGGGATGGAGGAGGTTACAGAGATAGGGAGGGGTGTAGGAGCTGGAGGTGGTTACAGAGAGAGGGAGGGGTGTAGGGGTGGAGGAGGTTACAGAGATAGGGAGGGTTGTAGGGCTGGAGGAGGTTACAGAGATAGGGAGGGTTGTAGGGCTGGAGGGTTTTACAGAGATAGGGAGGGTTGTCGGGCAGGAGGAGGTACAGAGATAGGGAGAGGTGTAGGGGCTGGAGGTGGTTACAGAAATAGGGAGGGTTGCAGGGGCTGGAGGAGGTTGCAGAGATAGGGAGGGTTGTAGGGGCTGGAGGACGTTACAGAGATAGGGAGGGGTGTAGGGGTGGAGGTGGTTACAGAGATAGGGAGGGGTGTAGGGGTTGAGGAGGTTACAGAGATAAGGAGGGGTGTAGGGGCTGGAGGGGGTTACAGAGATAGGGAGGGGTGTAGGGGCTCGAGGGGGTTACAGAGATAGGGAGGGGTGTCGGAGTGGAGCAGGTTACAGAGATAGGGAGGGGTGTAGGGGTGGAGGAGGTTACAGAGATAGTGAGGGGTGTAGGGTTGGAGGAGGTTACAGAGATAGGGAGGGGTGTAGGGGCTGTAGGGTGTTACAGAGATAGGGAGGGGTGTAGGGGCTGGAGGGGGTTACAGAGATAGGGAGGGGTGTAGGGGTGGAGGAGGTTATAGAGATAGGGAGGGGTGTAGGGGTGGAGGAGGTTACAGAGATAGGGAGGGGTGTCGGGGCTGGAGGGGGTTACAGAGATAGGGAGGGGTGTAGGGGCTGGAGGGGGTTACAGAGATAGGGAGGGGTGTCGGTGTGGAGGAGCTTACAGAGATAGGGAGTGGTGTAGGGGTGGAGGAGGTTACAGAGATAGGGAGGGGTGTAGGGGCTGGAGGGGGTTACTGAGATAGGGAGGGGTGTCGGGGCTGGAGGGGGTTACAGAGATAGGGAGGGGTGTAGGGGCTGGAGGAGGTTACAGAGATAGGGAGGGGTGTAGGGGCTGGAGGGGGTTACAGAGATAGGGAGGGGTGTAGGGGCTGGAGGGGGTTACAGAGATAGGGAGGGGTGTAGGGGTGGAGGAGGTTACAGAGATAGGGAGGGGTGTAGGGGTGGAGGAGGTTACAGAGATAGGGAGGTGTGTAGGGGCTGGAGGGGGTTACAGTGATAGGGAGGGGTGTAGGAGTGGAGGAGGTTACAGAGATATGGAGGGGTGTAGAGGTGGAGGAGGTTACAGAGATAAAGAGGGGTGTAGGGGCTGGAGGGGGTTACTGAGATAGGGAGTGGTGTAGGGGCTGGAGGGGGTTACAGAGATAGGGAGGGGTGTAGGGGTGGAGGAGGTTACAGAGATCGGGAGGGGTGTAGGGGTGGAGGAGGTTACAGTGATAGGGAGGGGTTTAGGGGCTGGAGGGGGTTACAGAGATAGGGAGGGGTGCAGGGGCTGGAGGGGGTTACAGAGATAGGGAGGGATGTCGGGGTGGAGGAGGTTACAGAGATAGCGAGGGGTGTAGGGGTGGAGGAGGTTACAGAGATAGGGAGGGGTGTAGGGGCTGGAGGGGGTTACAGAGATAGGGAGGGGTGTAGGGGCTGGAGGGGGTTACAGAGATAGGGAGGGGTGTAAGGGTGGAGGAGGTTACAGAGATAGGGAGGGGTGTAGGAGCTGCAGGTGGTTACAGAGATAGGGAGGGGTGTAGGGGTGGAGGAGGTTACAGAGATAGGGAGGGTTGTAGCGCTGGAGGAGGTTACAGAGATAGGGAGGGTTGTAGGGCTGGAGGGGGTTACAGAGATAGGGAGGGGTGTAAGGGTGGAGGAGGTTACAGAGATAGGGAGAGGTGTAGGGGCTGGAGGTGGTTACAGAAATAGGGAGGGTTGTAGGGGCTGGAGGAGGTTACAGAGATAGGGAGGGGTGTAGGGGTGGAGGAGGTTACAGAGATAGGGAGGGGTGTAGGGGCTGGAGGGGGTTACAGAGATAGGGAGGGGTGTAGGGGCTGGAGGGGGTTACAGAGATAGGGAGGGGTGTCGGAGTGGAGAAGGTTACAGAGATAGGGAGGGGTGTAGGGGTGGAGGAGGTTACAGAGATAGTGAGGGGTGTAGGGTTGGAGGAGGTTACAGAGATAGGGAGGGGTGTAGGGGCTGTAGCGGGTTACAGAGATAGGGAGGGGTGTAGGGGCTGGAGGGGGTTACAGAGATAGGGAGGGGTGTAGGGGTGGAGGAGGTTACAGAGATAGGGAGGGGTGTAGGGGTGGAGGAGGTTACAGAGATAGGGAGGGGTGTAGGGGCTGGAGGGGGTTACAGAGATAGGGAGGGGTGTAGGGGCTGGAGGGGGTTACAGAGATAGGGAGGGGTGTAGGTGTGGAGGAGCTTTCAGAGATAGGGAGTGGTGTAGGGGTGGAGGAGGTTACAGAGATAGGGAGGGGTGTAGGGGCTGGAGGGGGTTACTGAGATAGGGAGGGGTGTAGGGGCTGGAGGGGGTTACAGAGATAGGGAGGGGTGTAGGGGCTGGAGGAGGTTACAGAGATAGGGAGGGGTTTAGGGGCTGGAGGGGGTTACAGAGATAGGGAGGGGTGTAGGGGCTGGAGGGGGTTACAGAGATAGGGAGGGGTGTAGGGGTGGAGGAGGTTACAGAGATAGGGAGGGGTGTAGGGGTGGAGGAGGTTACAGAGATAGGGAGGTGTGTAGGGGCTGGAGGGGGTTACAGAGATAGGGAGGCGTGTAGGAGTGGAGGAGGTTACAGAGATATGGAGGGGTGTAGAGGTGGAGGAGGTTACAGAGATAAAGAGGGGTGTAGGGGCTGGAGGGGGTTACTGAGATAGGGAGGGGTGTAGGGGCTGGAGGGGGTTACAGAGATAGGGAGGGGTGTAGGGGTGGAGGAGGTTACAGAGATAGGGAGGGGTGTAGGGGTGGAGGAGGTTACAGAGATAGGGAGGGTTGTAGCGCTGGAGGAGGTTACAGAGATAGGGAGGGTTGTAGGGCTGGAGGGGGTTACAGAGATAGGGAGGGTTGTCGGGCTGGAGGAGGTTACAGAGATAGGGAGAGGTGTAGGGGCTGGTGGTGGTTACAGAAATAGGGAGGGTTGTAGGGGCTGGAGGAGGTTGCAGAGATAGGGAGGGGTGTAGGGGTGGAGGAGGTTACAGAGATAGGGAGGGGTGTAGGGGTGGAGGAGGTTACAGAGATAGGGAAGGGTGTAGGAATGGAGGAGGTTACAGAGATAGGGAGGGGTGTAGGGGTGGAGGATGTTACAGAGATAGGGAGGGGTGTAGGGGTGGAGGAGGTTACAGAGATAGGGAGGGGTTTAGGGGCTGTAGGGGGTTACAGAGATAGGGAGGGGTGTAGGGGTTGGAGGGGGTTACAGAGATAGGGAGGGGTGTAGGGGTGGAGGAGGTTACAGAGATAGGGAGGGGTGTTGGGGTGGAGGAGGTTACAGAGATAGGGAGGGGTGTAGGGGCTGGAGCGGGTTACAGAGATAGGGAGGGGCGTAGGGGTGGAAGAGATTACAGAGATAGGGAGGGGTGTAGGGGTGGAGGAGGTTACAGAGTCAGGGAGGGGTGTCGGGGTGGAGGAGGTTGCAGAGATAGGGAGGGGTGTAGGGGCTGGAGGGGGTTACAGAGATAGGGAGGGGTGTAGGGGTGGAGGAGGTTACAGAGATAGGGAGGGGTGTAGGGGCTGGAAGGGGTTACAGAGATAGGGACGGGTGTAGGGGCTGGAGGGGGTTACAGATATAGGGAGGGGTGTAGGGGTGGAGGAGGTTACAGAGATAGGGAGGGGTGTAGGAATGGAGGAGGTTACAGAGATAGTGAGGGGTGTAGGGGTGGAGGAGGTTACAGAGATAGAGAGGGGTGTAGGGGCTGGAGGGGGTTACAGAGATAGGGAGGGGTGTAGGGGCTGGAGGGGGTTACAGAGATAGGGAGGGGTGTAGGGGCTGGAGGGGGTTACAGAGATAGGGAGGGGTGCAGGGGTGGAGGAGGTTACAGAGATAGGGAGGGGTGTAGGGGTGGAGGAGGTTACAGAGATAGGGAGGGGTGTAGGGGTGGAGGAGGTTGCAGAGATTGGGAGGGGTGTAGGGGCTGGAGGGGGTTACAGAGATAGGGAGGGGTGGAGGAGCTTACAGAGATAGGGAGGTGTGGAGGAGGTTACAGAGATAGGGAGGTGTGTAGGGGCTGAAGGTGGTTACAGAGAAAGGGAGGGGTGTAGGGGCTGGAGGGGGTTACAGAGATAGGGAGGGGTGTAGGGGTGGAGGACGTTACAGAGATAGGGAGGTGTGTAGGGGTGGAGGAGGTTACAGAGATAGGGTGGGGTGTAGGGGCTGGAGGGGGTTACAGAGATAGGGAGGGATGTAGGGGTGGAGGAGGTTACAGAGATAGGGAGGGGTTTAGGGGCTGGAGGGGGTTACAGAGATAGGGAGGGGTGTAGGGGCTGGAGGGGGTTACAGAGATAGGGAGGGGTGTAGGGGCTGGAGGGGGTTACAGAGATAGGGAGAGGTGTAGGGGCTGGAGGGGGTTACAGAGATAGGGAGGGGTGTAGGGGTGGAGGAGGTTACAGAGATAGGGAGGTGTGTAGGGGTGGAGGAGGTTACAGAGATAGGGAGGGTTGTAGGGATGGAGGGGCTTCCAGAGATCGGGAGGTGTGTAGGGCTTATGGAGGTAACAGAGATAGGGAGGGTGTTGGGGCTGGAGGTGGTTAGAGAAATAGGGAGGGGTGTCGAGGCTGGAGGAGGTTATTGAGATCGGGAGGGGTGTAGAGGCTGGAGGTGGTTACAGAGATTGGGAGGGGTGTAGGGTCTGGAGGAGGTTACAGAGATAGGGAGGGGTGTAGGGCTGGAGGAGGTTACAGAGATAGGGAGGGGTGTAGGGGATGGAGCAGGTTACAGAGATAGGGAGGGGTGTTGGGCTGGAGGAGGTTACAGAGATGGGGAGGAGTGTAGGGCTCGAGGAGTCGACAGAGATAGGGAGCGGTGGAGGGGTGGAGGTGGTTACAGAGATAGGGAGGGGTGTAGGGGTGGAGGAGGTTACAGAGATAGGGAGGGGTGTAGGGGTGGAGGAAGTTACAGAGATAGGGAGGGTTGTCGGGCTGGAGGAGGTTACTGAGATAGGGAGAGGTGTAGGGGCTGGAGGTGGATACAGAAATAGGGAGGGTTGTAGGGGCTGGAGGAGGTTGCAGAGATAGGGAGGGTTGTAGGGGCTGGAGGGGTTACAGAGATAGGGAGGGGTGTAGGGCTGGAGGAGGTTACAGAGACAGGGAGGGGTGTAGGGGCTGGAGGGGGTTACAGAGATAGGGAGGGGTGTAGGGCTGGAGGAGGTTACAGAGATAGGGAGGGGTGTAGGGGCTGGAGGAGGTTACAGAGATAGGGAGGGGTGTAGGGGTGGAGGAGGTTACAGAGATAGGGAGGGGTGTAAGGGCTGGAGGAGGTTACAGAGATAGGAAGGGGTGTAGGGGCTGGAGGGGGTTACAGAGATAGGGAGGGCTGTAGGGGCTGGAGGGGTTTACAGAGATAGGGAGGGGTTTAGGGGTGGAGGAGGTTACAGAGATAGGGAGGGGTGTAGGGGTGGAGGAGGTTACAGAGATAGGGAGGGGTGTAGGGGCTGGAGGGGGTTACAGAGATAGGGAGGGGTGTAGGGGCTGGAGGGGGTTACAGAGATAGGGAGGGGTGTAGGGGAGGTGGAGGTTACAGAGATAGGGAGGGTTGTAGGGCTGCAGGAGGTTACAGAGATAGGGAGGGTTGTAGGGCTGGAGGGGGTTAGAGAGATAGGGAGGGTTGTCGGGCTGGAGGAGGTTACAGAGATAGGGAGAGGTGTAGGGGCTGGAGGGGGTTACAGAGATAGGGAGGGGTGTAGGGGCTGGAGGTGGTTACAGAAATAGGGAGGGTTGTGGGGCTGGAGGAGATTACAGAGATAGGGAGGGGTTTAGGGAATGGAGGGGGTTACAGAGATAGGGAGGGGTGTAGGGGCTGGAGCGGGTTACAGAGATAGGGAGGGGTGTAGGGGTGGAGGAGGTTACAGAGATAGGGAGGGGTGTAGGGGTGGAGGAGGTTACAGAGATAGGGAGGGGTGTAGGGGTGGAGGAGGTTACAGAGATAGGGAGGGGTGTAGGGGCTGGAGGGGGTTACAGAGATACGGAGGAGTGTAGGGGCTCGAGGGGTTTACAGAGATAGGGAGGGGTGTAGGGGTGGAGGAGGTTACAGAGATAGGGAGGGGTGTAGGGGTGGAGGAGGTTACAGAGATAGCGAGGGGTGTTGGGGCTGAAGGGGGTTACAGAGATAGTGATGGGTGTAGGGGCTGGAGGGGGTTACAGAGATAGGGAGTTGTGTCGGGGTGGATGATGTTACAGAGATAGGGAGGGGTGTAGGGGTGGAGGAGGTTACAGAGATAGGGAGGGGTGGAGGGGCTGGTGGGGGTTGCAGAGATAGGGAGGGGCGTAGGGGCTGGAGGGGGTTACAGAGATAGGGAGGGGTGTAGGGGTGGAGGAGGTTACAGAGATAGGGAGGGGTGTAGGCGTGGAGGAGGTTACAGAGATAGGGAGGGGTGTAGGGGCTGGAGGGGGTTACAGAGATAGGGAGGAGTGTAGGGGCTGGAGGGGGTTACAGAGATAGGGAGGGGTGTAGGGGTGGAGGAGGTTACAGAGATAGGGAGGGGTGTAGGGCTGGAGGAGGTTACAGAGATAGGGAGGGGTGTAGGGGCTGGAGGGGGTTACAGAGATAGGGAGGGGTGTAGGGGTGGAGGAGGTTACAGAGATAGGGAGGGGTGTAGGGGTGGAGTAGGTTACAGAGATAGGGAGGGGTGTAGAGGCTGGAGGGGGTTACAGAGATAGGGAGGGGTGTAGGGGCTGGAGGGGGTTACAGAGATAGGGAGGGGTGTAGGGGTGGAGGAGGTTACAGAGATAGGGAGGGGTGTAGGGGTGGAGGAGGTTACAGAGATAGGGAGGGGTGTAGGGGCTGGAGGGGGTTACAGAGATAGGGAGGGGTGTAGGGGCTGGAGGGGGTTACAGAGATAGGGAGGGGTGTAGGGGAGGTGGAGGTTACAGAGATAGGGAGGGTTGTAGGGCTGCAGGAGGTTACAGAGATAGGGAGGGTTGTAGGGCTGGAGGGGGTTAGAGAGATAGGGAGGGTTGTCGGGCTGGAGGAGGTTACAGAGATAGGGAGAGGTGTAGGGGCTGGAGGGGGTTACAGAGATAGGGAGGGGTGTAGGGGCTGGAGGTGGTTACAGAAATAGGGAGGGTTGTGGGGCTGGAGGAGATTACAGAGATAGGGAGGGGTTTAGGGAATGGAGGGGGTTACAGAGATAGGGAGGGGTGTAGGGGCTGGAGCGGGTTACAGAGATAGGGAGGGGTGTAGGGGTGGAGGAGGTTACAGAGATAGGGAGGTGTGTAGGGGTGGAGGAGGTTACAGAGATAGGGAGGGGTGTAGGGGTGGAGGAGGTTACAGAGATAGGGAGGGGTGTAGGGGCTGGAGGGGGTTACAGAGATACGGAGGAGTGTAGGGGCTCGAGGGGTTTACAGAGATAGGGAGGGGTGTAGGGGTGGAGGAGGTTACAGAGATAGGGAGGGGTGTAGGGGTGGAGGAGGTTACAGAGATAGCGAGGGGTGTTGGGGCTGAAGGGGGTTACAGAGATAGTGATGGGTGTAGGGGCTGGAGGGGGTTACAGAGATAGGGAGTTGTGTCGGGGTGGATGATGTTACAGAGATAGGGAGGGGTGTAGGGGTGGAGGAGGTTACAGAGATAGGGAGGGGTGGAGGGGCTGGTGGGGGTTGCAGAGATAGGGAGGGGCGTAGGGGCTGGAGGGGGTTACAGAGATAGGGAGGGGTGTAGGGGTGGAGGAGGTTACAGAGATAGGGAGGGGTGTAGGCGTGGAGGAGGTTACAGAGATAGGGAGGGGTGTAGGGGCTGGAGGGTGTTACAGAGATAGGGAGGAGTGTAGGGGCTGGAGGGGGTTACAGAGATAGGGAGGGGTGTAGGGGTGGAGGAGGTTACAGAGATAGGGAGGGGTGTAGGGCTGGAGGAGGTTACAGAGATAGGGAGGGGTGTAGGGGCTGGAGGGGGTTACAGAGATAGGGAGGGGTGTAGGGGTGGAGGAGGTTACAGAGATAGGGAGGGGTGTAGGGGTGGAGGAGGTTACAGAGATAGGGAGGGGTGTAGAGGCTGGAGGGGGTTACAGAGATAGGGAGGGGTGTAGGGGCTGGAGGGGGTTACAGAGATAGGGAGGGGTGTAGGGGTGGAGGAGGTTACAGAGATAGGGAGGGGTGTAGTGGTGGAGGAGGTTACAGAGATAGGGAGGGGTGTAGGGGCTGGAGGGGGTTACAGAGATAGGGAGGGGTGTAGGGGCTGGAGGGGGTTACAGAGATCGGGAGGGGTGTAGGGGTGGAGGAGGTAACAGAGATAGGGAGGGGTGTAGGGGTATAGGAGGTTACAGAGATAGGGAGGGGTGTAGGGGCTGGAGGGGGTTACAGAGATAGGAAGGGTGTAGGGGCTGGAGGGGCTTACAGAGATAGAGAGGGGTGTAGGGGAGGTGGAGGTTACAGAGATAGGGAGGGTTGTAGGGCTGGAGGAGGTTACAGAGATAGGGAGGGTTGTCGGGCTGGAGGGGGTTACAGAGATCGGGAGGGTTGTCGGGCTGGAGGAGGTTACAGAGATAGGGAGGGGTGTAGGGGCTGGAGGTGGTTACAGAAATAGGGAGGGGTGTAGGGGTGGAGGAGGTTACAGAGATACGGAGGGGTGTAGGGGTGGAGGAGGTTACAGAGACAGGGAGTGGTGTAGGGGCTGGAGGGGGTTACACAGATAGGAAGTGGTCTCGGGCTGGAGGAGGTTACAGAGATAGGGAGGGGTGTAGGGGCTGGAGGAGGTTACAGAGATAGGGAGGGGTGTAGGGGCTGGAGGGGGTTACAGAGATAGGGAGGGGTGTAGGGGCTGGAGGGGGTTACAGAGATAGGGAGGGGTGTAGGGGTGGAGGAGGTTACAGAGATAGGGAGGGGTGTAGGGGCTGGCGGGGGTTACAGAGATAGGGAGGGGTGTAGGGGTGGAGGAGGTTACAGAGATAGGGAGGGGTGTAGGGGTGGAGGAGGTTACAGAGATAGGGAGGGGTGTTGGGGCTGAAGGGGGTTACAGAGATAGTGATGGGTGTAGGGGCTGGAGGGGGTTACAGAGATAGGGAGGTGTGTCGGGGTGGAGGATGTTACAGAGATAGGGAGGGGTGTAGGGGTGGAGGAGGTTACAGAGATAGGGAGGGGTGGAGGGGCTGGTGGGGGTTGCAGAGATAGGGAGGGGTGTAGGGGCTGGAGGGGGTTACAGAGATAGGGAGGGGTGTAGGGGTGGAGGAGGTTACAGAGATAGGGAGGGGTGTAGGCGTGGAGGAGGTTACAGAGATAGGGAGGGGTGTAGGGGCTGGAGGGGGTTAGAGAGATAGGGAGGAGTGTAGGGGCTGGAGGGGTTTACAGAGATAGGGAGGGGTGTAGGGGTGTAGGAGGTTACAGAGATAGGGAGGGGTGTAGGGCTGGAGGAGGTTACAGAGATAGGGAGGGGTGTAGGGGCTGGAGGGGGTTACAGAGATAGGGAGGGGTGTAGGGGTGGAGGAGGTTACAGAGATAGGGAGGGGTGTAGGGGTGGAGGAGGTTACAGAGATAGTGAGGGGTGTAGGGGCTGGAGGAGGTTACAGAGATAGGGAGGGGTGTAGGGGCTGGAGGGGGTTACAGGCATAGGGAGGGGTGTAGGGGTGGAGGAGGTTACAGAGATAGGGAGGGGTGTAGAGGCTGGAGGGGGTTACAGAGATAGGGAGGGGTGTAGGGGCTGGAGGGGGTTACAGAGATAGGGAGGGGTGTAGGGGTGGAGGAGGTTACAGAGATAGGGAGGGGTGTAGGGGTGGAGGAGGTTACAGAGATAGGGAGGGGTGTAGGGGCTGGAGGGGGTTACAGAGATAGGGAGGGGTGTAGGGGCTGGAGGGGGTTACAGAGATCGGGAGGGGTGTAGGGGTGGAGGAGGTAACAGAGATAGGGAGGGGTGTAGGGGTATAGGAGGTTACAGAGATAGGGAGGGGTGTAGGGGCTGGAGGGGGTTACAGAGATAGGAAGGGTGTAGGGGCTGGAGGGGCTTACAGAGATAGAGAGGGGTGTAGGGGAGGTGGAGGTTACAGAGATAGGGAGGGTTGTAGGGCTGGAGGAGGTTACAGAGATAGGGAGGGTTGTCGGGCTGGAGGGGGTTACAGAGATCGGGAGGGTTGTCGGGCTGGAGGAGGTTACAGAGATAGGGAGGGGTGTAGGGGCTGGAGGTGGTTACAGAAATAGGGAGGGTTGTCGGGGCTGGAGGAGGTTGCACAGATAGGGAGTGTTGTAGGGGCTGGAGGACGTTACAGAGATAGGGAGGGGTGTAGGGGTGGAGGAGGTTACAGAGATAGGGAGGGGTGTAGGGGTGGAGGAGGTTACAGAGACAGGGAGTGGTGTAGGGGCTGGAGGGGGTTACACAGATAGGAAGGGGTCTAGGGCTGGAGGAGGTTACAGAGATAGGGAGGGGTGTAGGGGCTGGAGGAGGTTACAGAGATAGGGAGGGGTGTAGGGGTGGAGGAGGTTACAGAGATAGGGAGGGGTGTAGGGGCTGGAACTGGTTACAGAGATAGGGAGGGGTGTAGGGCTGGAGGGGGTTACAGAGATAGGGAGGGTTGTCGGGCTGGAGGAGGTTACAGAGATGGGGAGAGGTGTAGGTGCTGGAGGTGGTTACAGAAATAGGGAGGGTTGTAGGGGCTGGAGGAGGTTGCAGAGATAGGGAGGGTTGTAGGGGCTGGAGGAGGTTACAGAGATAGGGAGTGGTGTAGGGGTGGAGGAGGTTACACAGATAGGGATGGGTGTAGGGGCTGGAGGGTGTTACAGAGATAGGGAGTGGTGTAGGGGCTGGAGGGGGTTACAGAGATAGGGAGGGGTGTAGGGGTGGAGGAGGTTACAGAGATAGGGAGGGGTGTAGGGGCTGGTGGGGGTTACAGAGATAGGGAGGGGTGTAGGGGCTGGAGGTGGTTACAGAGATAGGGAGGGGTGTAGGGGTGGAGGAGGTTACAGAGATAGGGAAGGTTGTAGGGCTGGAGGAAGTTACAGAGATAGGGAGGGTTGTCGGGCTGGAGGAGGTTACTGAGATAGGGAGAGGTGTAGGGGCTGGAGATGGATACAGAAATAGGGAGGGTTGTAGGGGCTGGAGGAGGTTGCAGAGATAGGGAGGGTTGTAGGGGCTGGAGGACGTTACAGACATAGGGAGGGGTGTAGGGGTGGAGGAGGTTACAGAGATAGGGAAGGTGTAGGCGTGGAGGAGGTTACAGAGACAGGGAGGGGTGTAGGGGCTGGAGGGGGTTACAGAGATAGGGAGGGGTGTAGGGGCTGGAGGGGGTTACAGAGATAGGGAGGGGTGTAGGGGCTTGAGGGGGTTACAGAGATAGGGCCGGGTGTAGGGGCTGGAGGTGGTTACAGAGATAGGGAGGGGTATTAGGGGTGGAGGGTGTTACATAGATAGAAAGGGTTGTCGGGCTGGAGGAGGTTACAGAGATAGGGAGAGGTGTAGGGGCTGGAGGTGGTTACAGAGATAGGGAGGGGTATTAGGGGTGGAGGAGATTACAGAGACAGGGAGGGGTGTAGATGCTGGAGGGGGTTACAGAGATAGGGAGGGGTGTAGGGCCTGGAGGGGGTTACAGAGATAGGGAGGGGTGTAGGGGTGGAGGAGGTTACAGAGATAGGGAGGGTTGTAGGGCTGGAGGAGGTTACAGAGATAGAGAGGGTTGTAGGGCTGGAGGGTGTTACATAGATAGAAAGGGTTGTCGGGCTGGAGGAGGTTACAGAGATAGGGAGAGGTGTAGGGGCTGGAGGTGGTTACAGAGATAGGGAGGGGTGTAGGGGTGGAGGAGGTTACAGAGATAGGGAGGGGTGTAGGGGTGGAGGAGGTTACAGAGATAGGGAGGGGTGTAGGGAATGGAGGGGGTTACAGAGATAGGGAGGGGTGTAGGGGCTGGAGGGGGTTACAGAGATAGGGAGGGGTGTAGGGGTGGAGGAGGTTACAGAGATAGGGAGGGGTGTAGGGGTGGAGGAGGTTACAGAGATAGGGAGGGGTGTAGGGGTGGAGGAGGTTACAGAGATAGGGAGGGGTGTAGGGGCTGGAGGGGGTTACAGAGATAGGGAGGAGTGTAGGGGCTAGAGGGGTTTACAGAGATAGGGAGGGGTGTAGGGGAGGAGGAGGTTACAGAGATAGGGAGGGGTGTAGGGGTGGAGGGGGTTACAGAGATAGTGATGGGTGTAGGGGCTGGAGGGGGTTACAGAGATAGGGAGGTGTGTCGGGGTGGAGGATGTTACAGAGATAGGGAGGGGTGTAGGGGTGGAGGAGGTTACAGAGATAGGGAGGGGTGGAGGGGCTATAGGGGGTTGCAGAGATAGGGAGGGGTGTTGGGGTTGGAGGGGGTTACAGAGATAGGGAGGGGTGTAGGGGTGGAGGAGGTTACAGAGATAGGGAGGGGTGTAGGCGTGGAGGAGGTTACAGAGATAGGGAGGGGTGTAGGGGCTGGAGGGGGTTACAGAGATAGGGAGGGGTGTAGGGGTGGAGGAGGTTACAGAGATAGGGAGGGGTGTAGGGGTGGAGGAGGTAACAGAGATAGGGAGGGGTGTAGGGGTGTAGGAGGTTACAGAGATAGGGAGGGGTGTAGGGGCTGGAGGGGGTTACAGAGATAGGGAGGGGTGTAGGGGTGGAGGAGGTTACAGAGATAGAGAGGGGTGTAGGGGTGGAGGAGATTACAGAGATAGGGAGGGTTGTAGTGCTGGAGGGGGTTACAGAGATAGGGAGGGGTGTAGGGCTGGAGGAGGTTACGGAGATAGGGAGGGGTGTAGGGGCTGGAGGAGGTTACAGAGACAGGGAGGGGTGTAGGGGTGGAGGAGGTTACAGAGATAGGGAGGGGTGTAGGGGCTGGAGGACGTTACAGAGATAGGGAGGGGTGTAGGGGTGGAGGAGGTTACAGAGACAGGGAAGGGTGTAGGGGCTGGAGGGGGTTACAGAAATAGGGAGGGTTGTAGGGGCTGGAGGAGGTTGCAGAGATAGGGAGTGTTGTAGGGGCTGGAGGAGATTGCAGAGATAGGGAGTGTTGTAGGGGCTGGAGGACGTTACAGAGATCGGGAGGGGTGTAGGGGTGGAGGAGGTTACAGAGACAGGGAGGGGTGTAGGGGCTGGAGGGGGTTACACAGATAGGGAGGGGTGTAGGGCTGGAGGAGGTTACAGAGATAGGGAGGGTTGTAGGGGCTGGAGGAGGTTACAGAGATAGGGAGGGGTGTAGGGGTGGAGGAGGTTACAGAGATAGGGAGGGTTGTCGGACTGGAGGATGTTACAGAGATCGCGAGGGATGTAGCGGCTGGAGGGGGTTCCAGAGATAGGGAGCTGTGTGGGGCTCATGGAGGTAACAGAGATAGGGAAGGTTTAGGGGCTGGAGTTGGTTACAGAAATAGGGAGGGGTGTCGAGGCTGGAGGAGGTTACAGAGATAGGGAGTGGTGTAGGGGCTGTAGGAGGTTATAGAGATAGGGAGGTTTGTAGGGCGGAAGGAGGTTACAGAGATAGGGATGTGTGTCGGGGCTGGAGGATGTTGCAGAGATTGGGAGGGGTGTAGAGGCTGGAGGAGGTTACAGAGAAAGGGAGGGGTGTAGGGGATGGAGGAGGTTACAGAGATAGGGAGGGGTGTAGGGCTGGAGGAGGTTACAGAGATAGGTACGGGTGTCGGGGATGGAGCAGGTTACAGAGATAGGGAGGGGTGTAGGGGATGGAGCAGGTTACAGAGATAGGGAGGGTTGTAGGGCTGGAGGAGGTTACAGAGATAGGGAAGTGTGTGTAGGGGCTGGAGGCTGTTACAGAGATAGGGAGGTGTGTCGGGCTGGAGGAGATTACAGAGATAGGGTGGGGTGCTGGAGCTGGAGGAGGTTACAGAGATAGGGAGGGGTGTAGGGGCTGGAAGGGGTTACAGAGATAGGGAGGGGTGTAGGGGCTGGAGTGGGTTACAGAGTTAGGGAGGGGTGTCGGGGCTGGAGGAGGTTACAGAGATAGGGAGGAGTGGAGGGCTGTAGGAGCTTACAGAGATAGGGAGCGGTGCAGGGACTGGAGGAGGTTACTGAGATAGGAAGTGGTGTAGGAGCTGTAGGAGGTTATAGAAATAGGGAGCGGTGTAGGGCTGGAGGAGGTTACAGAGATAGGGAGGGGTGTAGGGCTGGAGTGGGTTACAGAGATCGGGAGGGGTGTATGGGCTGGAGGAGATTACAGAGATAGGGAGGGGTGTAGGGCTGGAGTGGGTTACAGAGATCGGGAGGGGTGTATGGGCTGGAGGAGATTACAGATATAGGGAGGTGTGTCGGGCTGGAGTTGGTTACAGAGATAGGGAGGGTGTAGGGGCTGGAGGAGGTCACAGAGATAGGGAGGGGTGTAGGGTTGGAGGGGCTTCCAGAGATAGGGAGGTGTGTAGGGCTTATGGAGGTAACAGAGATAGGGAGGGTGAAGGGGCAGGAGGTGGTTTGAGAAATAGGGAGGGGTGTCGAGGCTGGAGGAGGTTATTGAGATAGGGAGCGTT
The DNA here is from genome assembly GCF_044704955.1 of Pristiophorus japonicus. Lineage (NCBI taxonomy): Eukaryota > Metazoa > Chordata > Chondrichthyes > Pristiophoridae > Pristiophorus > Pristiophorus japonicus. Next base: position 353,098 of record NW_027252307.1, read on the forward strand.
GAAGGGCGGGAGGAGGTTCCTGAGATTGGGAGGGGTGTAGAGGCTGGAGGTGGTTACAGAGATAGGGAGGGGTGTAGGGTCTGGAGGAGGTTACAGAGATAGGGAGGGGTGTAGGGCTGGAGGAGGTTACAGAGATGGGGAGGAGTGTAGGGGTGGAGGAGGTTACAGAGACAGGGAGGGGTGTAGGGGCTGGAGGGGGTTACAGAGATAGGGAGGGGTGTAGGTTTGGAGGAGGTTACAGAGATAGGGAGGGGTGTAGGGGCTGGAGGAGGTTACAGAGATAGGGAGGGGTGTAGGGGTGGAGGAGGTTACAGAGATAGGGAGGGGTGTAGGGGCTGGAGGGGGTTACAGAGATAGGGAGGGGTGTAGGGGTGGAGGAGGTTAAAGAAATAGGGAGGGTTGTAGGGGTGGAGGAGGTTACAGAGATAGGGAGGGGTGTAGGGGCTGGAGGGGGTTACAGAGATAGGGAGGGCTGTAGGGGCTGGAGGGGGTTACAGAGATAGGGAGGGGTGTAGGGGTGGAGGAGGTTACAGAGATAGGGAGGGTTGTAGGGGTGGAGGAGGTTACATAGACACGGAGGGGTGTAGGGGCTGGAGGTGGTTACACAGATAGGGAGGGGTGTAGGGCTGGAGGAGGTTACAGAGATAGGGAGGGGTGTAGGGGCTGGAGGAGGTTACAGAGATAGGGAGGGGTGTAGGGGTGGAGGAGGTTACAGAGATAGGGAGGGGTGTAGGGGCTGGCGGGGGTTACAGAGATAGGGAGGGGTGTAGGGGCTGGAGATGGTTACAGAGATAGGGAGGGGTGTAGGGCTGGAGGGGGTTACAGAGATAGGGAGGGTTGTCGGGCTGGAGGAGGTTACAGAGATAGGGAGAGGTGTAGGGGCTGGAGGATGTTGCAGAGATAGGGAGTGTTGTAGGGGCTGGAGGACGTTACAGAGATAGGGAGGGGTGTAGGGGTGGAGGAGGTTACAGAGACAGGGAGGGGTGTAGGGGCTGGAGGGGGTTACACAGATAGGGAGGGGTGTTGGGCTGGAGGAGGTTACAGCCATAGGGAGGGTTGTAGGGGCTGGAGGAGGTTACAGAGATAGGGAGTGGTGTGGGGGTGGAGGAGGTTACAGAGATAGGGAGGGTTGTCGGGCTGGAGGAGGTTACAGAGATAGCGAGGGTTGTAGGGCTGGAGGGTGTTACATAGATAGAAAGGGTTGTCGGGCTGGAGGAGGTTACAGAGATAGGGAGAGGTGTAGGGGCTGGAGGTGGTTACAGAAATAGGGAGGGTTGTGGGGCTGGAGGAGGTTACAGAGATAGGGAGGGGTGTAGGGGCTGGAGGGGGTTACAGAGATAGGGAGGAGTGTAGGGGCTAGAGGGGTTTACAGAGATAGGGAGGGGTGTAGGGGTGGAGGAGGTTACAGAGATAGGGAGGGGTGTAGGGGTGGAGGAGGTTACAGAGATAGGGAGGAGTGTAGGGGCTGAAGGGGGTTACAGAGATAGTGATGGGTGTAGGGGCTGGAGGGGGTTACAGAGATAGGGAGGTGTGTCGGGGTGGAGGATGTTACAGAGATAGGGAGGGGGATAGGGGTGGAGGAGGTTACAGAGATAGGGAGGGGTGGAGGGGCTGGAGGGGGTTGCAGAGATAGGGAGGGATGTTGGGGTTGGAGGGGGTTACAGAGATAGGGAGGTGTGTAGGGGTGGAGGAGGTTACAGAGATAGGCAGGGGTGTAGGCGTGGAGGAGGTTACAGAGATAGGGAGGGGTGTAGGGGCTGGAGGGGGTTACAGAGATAGGGAGGAGTGCAGGGGCTGGAGGGGGTTACAGAGATAGGGAGGGGTGTAGGGGTGGAGGAGGTTACAGAGATAGGGAGCGGTGTAGGGGTGGAGGAGGTTACAGAGATAGGGAGGGGTGTAGAGGCTGGAGGGGGTTACAGAGATAGGGAAGGGTGTAGGGGCTGGAGGGGGTTGCAGAGAAACGGAGGGGTGTAGGGGCTGGAGGAGGTTGCAGAGTTAGGGAGTGTTGTAGGGGCTGGAGGACGTTACAGAGATAGGGAGGGGTGTAGTGGTGGAGGAGGTTACAGAGACAGGGAGATGTGTAGTGGCTGGAGGTGGTTACAGAAATAGGGAGGGTTGTAGGGGCTGGAGGAGGTTGCAGAGATAGGGAGTGTTGTAGGGGCTGGAGGAGGTTGCAGAGATAGGGAGTGTTGTAGGGGCTGGAGGACGTTAGAGATCGGGAGGGGTGTAGGGGTGGAGAAGGTTACAGAGATAGGGAGGGGTGTAGGGGTGGAGGAGGTTACAGAGACAGGGAGGGGTGTAGGGGCTGGAGGGGGTTACACAGATAGGGAGGGGTGTAGGGCTGGAGGAGGTTACAGAGATAGGGAGGGTTGTAGGGGCTGGAGGAGGTTACAGAGATAGGGAGGGGTGTAGGGGTGGAGGAGGTTACAGAGATAGGGAGGGTTGTCGGGCTGGAGGATGTTGCAGAGATCGCGAGGGGTGTAGCGGCTGGAGGGGGTTCCAGAGATAGGGAGCTGTGTGGGGCTCATGGAGGTAACAGAGATAGGGAAGGTTTAGGGGCTGGAGGTGGTTACAGAAATAGGGAGGGGTGTCGAGGCTGGAGGAGGTTACAGAGATAGGGAGTGGTGTAGGGGCTGTAGGAGGTTATAGAGATAGGGAGGTTTGTAGGGCGGAAGGAGGTTACAGAGATAGGGAGGTGTGTCGGGGCTGGAGGAGGTTACAGAGATTGGGAGGGGTGTAGAGGCTGGAGGAGGTTACAGAGAAAGGGAGGGGTGTAGGGGATGGAGGAGGTTACAGAGATAGGGAGGGGTGTAGGGCTGGAGGAGGTTACAGAGATAGGTACGGGTGTCGGGGATGGAGCAGGTTACAGAGATAGGGAGGGGTGTAGGGGATGGAGCAGGTTACAGAGATAGGGAGGGGTGTAGGGCTGGAGGAGGTTACAGAGATAGGGAAGTGTGTGTAGGGGCTGGAGGCTGTTACAGAGATAGGGAGGTGTGTCGGGCTGGAGGAGATTACAGAGATAGGGTGGGGTGCTGGAGCTGGAGGAGGTTACAGAGATAGGGAGGGGTGTAGGGGCTGGAAGGGGTTACAGAGATTGGGAGGGGTGTAGGGGCTGGAGTGGGTTACAGAGTTAGGGAGGGGTGTAGGGGCTGGAGGGGGTTACAGAGATAGGGAGGGTTGTCGGGCTGGAGGAGGTTACAGAGATAGGGAGAGATGTAGGGGCTGGAGGTGGTTACAGAGATAGGGAGGGGTGTAGGGGTGGAGGAGGTTACAGAGATAGGGAGGGGTGTAGGGGTGGAGGAAGTTACAGAGATAGGGAGGGTTGTCGGGCTGGAGGAGGTTACTGAGATAGGGAGAGGTGTAGGGGCTGGAGGTGGATACAGAAATAGGGAGGGTTGTAGGGGCTGGAGGAGGTTGCAGAGATAGGGAGGGTTGTCGGGGCTGGAGGACGTTACAGACATAGGGAGGGGTGTAGGGGTGGAGGAGGTTACTGAGATAGGGAGGGGTGTAGGGGTGGAGGAGGTTACAGAGATAGGGATTTGTGTAGGGGCTGGAGGGGGTTACAGAGATAGGGAGGGGTGTAGGGGTGGAGGAGGTTAAAGAAATAGGGAGGGTTGTAGGGGTGGAGGAGGTTACAGAGATAGGGAGGGGTGTAGGGGCTGGAGGGGGTTACAGAGATAGGGAGGGCTGTAGGGGCTGGAGGGGGTTACAGAGATAGGGAGGGGTGGAGGAGGTTACAGAGATAGGGAGGGGTGTAGGTGTGGAGGAGGTTACAGAGACACGGAGGGGTGTAGGGGCTGGAGGTGGTTACACAGATAGGGAGGGGTGTAGGGCTGGAGGAGGTTACAGAGATAGGGAGGGGTGTAGGGGCTGGAGGAGGTTACAGAGATAGGGAGGGGTGTAGGGGTGGAGGAGGTTACAGAGATAGGGAGGGGTGTAGGGGCTGGAGTGGTTTACAGAGATAGGGATGGGTGTAGGGGCTGGAGGGGGTTACAGAGATAGGGAGGGGTGTAGGGGTGGAGGAGGTTACAGAGATAGGGAGGGGTGTAGGGGCTGGCGGGGGTTACAGAGATAGGGAGGGGTGTAGGGGCTGCAGATGGTTACAGAGATAGGGAGGGGTGTAGGGCTGGAGGGGGTTACAGAGATAGGGAGGTTTGTCGGGCTGGAGGAGGTTACAGAGATAGGGAGGGTGTAGGGGCTGGAGGTCGTTAGAGAAATAGGGAGGGGTGTCGAGGCTGGAGGAGGTTATTGAGATAGGGAGGGGTGTAGGGCTGGAGGAGGTTACAGAGATAGGGAGGGGTGTAGGGCTGGAGGAGGTTACAGAGATAGGGAGGTGTGTCGGGGCTGGAGGAGGTTACAGAGATTGGGAGGGGTGTAGAGTCTGGAGGTGGTTCCAGAGATAGGGAGGGGTGTAGGGTCTGCAGGAGGTTACAGAGATAGGGAGGGGTGTAGGGCTGGAGGAGGTTACAGAGATAGGGAGGGGTGTAGGGCTGGAGGAGGTTACAGAGATAGGGAGGGGTGTAGGGCTGGAGGAGTTTACAGAGATAGGGAGGGGTGTAGAGGCTGGAGGTGGTTACAGAGATAGGGAGGGGTGTAGGGTCTGCAGGAGGTTACAGAGATAGGGAGGGGTGTAGGGCTGGAGGAGTTTACAGAGATAGGGAGGGGTGTAGGGGATGGAGCAGGTGACAGAGATAGGGAGGGTGTACTGGCTGGAGGAGGTTACAGAGATAGGGAGGGGTGTTGGGCTGGAGGAGGTTACAGAGATAGGGAGGGGTGCAGGGCTGGAGGAGGTTGCAGAGATAGGGAGGGATGTAGGGGCTGGAGGAGGTTACAGAGATCGGGAGTGGTTTTGGGGTTGGAGGAGATTACAGAGATTGGAAGGGGTGTAGAGGCTGGAGGAGGTTATAGAGATAGGGAGGGGGTGTACGGGCTGGAGGGGGTTACAGAGATCGGGAGGGTGTAGGGGCTGGAGGTTGTTACAGAGATAGGGAGGGGTGTAGGGGCTGGAGTGGGTTACAGAGATAGGGAGGTGTGTAGGGGCTGGAGGAGGTTACAGAGATAGGGAGGGGTGTAGGGGCTGGAGGGGGTTACAGAGATAGGGAGGGTTTCGGGGCTGGGAGGAGGTTACAGAGATAGGGAGGGGTGTAGAGCTGGAGGAGATTACAGAGATAGGGAGGATTGTAGGGGCTCGAGGAGGTTTCAGAGAAAGGGAAGGGTGGAGGGCTGGAGGGGGTTGCAGAGATAGGGAGGGATGTCGGGGCTGGAGGAGGTTACAGAGATAGGGAGGGGTGTAGAGGCCGGAGGTGGTTACAGAGATTGGGAGGGATGCAGGGCTGGAGGAGGTTAGATATAAGGAGGGATGTCGGGGCTCGAGGAGGTTACAGAGATAGGGAGCGGTGTCGGGGCTGGAGGTGGTTACAGAGATAGGGAGGGGTGTAGAGGCTGGAGGTGGTTACAGAGATAGGGAGGGGTGTAGGGTCTGGAGGAGGTTACAGAGATAGGGAGGGGTGTAGGGCTGGAGGAGTTTACAGAGATAGGGAGGTGTGTAGGGGATGGAGGAGGTTACAGAGATAGGGAGGGGTGTAGGGCTGGAGGAGGTTACAGAGATAGGGAGGAGTGTAGGGCTCGAGGAGTCTACAGAGATAGGGAGGGGTGTAGGGCTGGAGGGGATTACAGAGATAGGGAGGGGTGCAGGGGTGGTGGAGGTTAGATATAAGGAGGGATGTCGGGGCTCGAGGAGGTTACAGAGATAGGGAGCGGTGTCGGGGCTGGAGGTGGTTACAGAGATAGGGAGGGGTGTAGAGGCTGGAGGTGGTTACAGAGATAGGGAGGGGTGTAGGGTCTGGAGGAGGTTACAGAGATAGGGAGGGGTGTAGGGCTGGAGGAGTTTACAGAGATAGGGAGGTGTGTAGGGGATGGAGGAGGTTACAGAGATAGGGAGGGGTGTAGGGCTGGAGGAGGTTACAGAGATAGGGAGGAGTGTAGGGCTCGAGGAGTCTACAGAGATAGGGAGGGGTGTAGGGCTGGAGGGGATTACAGAGATAGGGAGGGGTGCAGGGGCTGGAGGGGGTTCCAGAGATAGGGAGGGGTGTAGGGGCTGGAGGAGGTTACAGAGATAGTGAGGGTGTACTGGCTGGAGGAGGTTACAGAGATCGGGAGGGGTGTTGGGCTGGAGGATGTTACAGAGATAGGGAGGGGTGCAGGGGCTGGAGGAGGTTACAGAGATAGGGAGGGGTGTAGGGGATGGAGGAGGTTACAGAGATAGGGCGGAGTGGAGGTCTGTAGGAGGTTACAGAGATAGGGAGGGGTGCAGGGACTGGAGGAGGTTACTGAGATAGGAAGTGGTGTAGGGGCTGTAGGAGGTTACAGAAATAGGGAGCGGTGTAGGGCTGGAGGAGGTTACGGAGATAGGGAGGGATGTCGGGCTGGAGGATGTTACAGAGATAGGGAGGGGTGTAGGGCTGGAGTGGGTTACAGAGATCGGGAGGGGTGTATGGGCTGGAGGAGATTACAGAGATAGGGAGGGGTGTAGGGCTGAAGTTGGTTACAGAGATAGGGAGGGGTGTAGGGCTGGAGGAGGTTACAGAGATAGGGAGGTGTGTAGGGACTGGAGGATGTTAGAGATAGGGAGGGATGTAGGGGCTGGAGGTGGTTAGAGAAATAGGGAGGGGTGTCGAGGCTGGAGGAGGTTATTGAGATAGGGAGCGTTGAAGGGCGGGAGGAGGTTACAGAGATAGGCAGGTCTGTCGGGGCTGGAGGAGGTTACAGAGATTGGGAGGGGTGTAGAGGCTGGAGGTGGTTACAGAGATAGGGAGGGGTGTAGGGGATGGAGCAGGTTACAGAGATAGGGAGGGGTGTAGGGCTGGAGGAGGTTACCGAGATAGGGAAGTGTGTGTTGGGGCTGGAGGCAGTTTCTGAGATAGGGAGGGGTGTAGGTCTGGAGCATGTTACAGAGATATGGAGGGGTGGAGGGCTAGAGGAGGTTAGAGAGATAGGGAGGGGTGCAGGAGCTGGAGGAGGTTACAGAGATAGGGAAGGGTGTCGGGGCTTGAGGAGGTTACAGAGATAGGGAGGGGTGTAGATGCTGGAGGAGGTTACAGAGATAGGGAGGGTGCAGGGGCTGGAGGAGGTTTCAGAGATAGGGAGGGGTGTCGGGGTTGGAGGAGGTTACAGAGGTAGGGAGGGGTGTAGGGGCTGAAGGAGGTCATAGAAATAGGGAGGGGTGTAGGGCTGGAGGAGGTTACAGAGATAGGGAGGGTGCAGGGGCTGGAGGAGGTTTCAGAGATAGGGAGAGGTGTCGGGGTTGGAGGAGGTTACAGAGGTAGGGAGGGGTGTAGGGGCTGAAGGAGGTCATAGAAATAGGGAGGGGTGTAGGGCTGGAGGAGGTTACAGAGATAGGGAGGTGTGTAGGGACTGGAGGATGTTAGAGATAGGGAGGGATGTAGGGGCTGGAGGAGGTTACAGAGAAAGGGAGGGATGTAGGAGGTTACAGAGATAGGTAGGGCTGTAGGGGCTGGAGGAGGTTACAGAGATAGGGACGGGTGCAAGGGCTGGAGGAGGTTACAGAGATAGGGAGGGGTGTAGAGGCTGGAGGAGGTTACAGAGATCGGGATGGGTGTCAGGGCTGGAGGAGTTGACAGAGATAGGGAGAGGTGTTTGGGCTAGAGGAGGTTACAGAGATAGGGAGGGTGCAGGGGCTGGAGGAGGTTTCAGAGATAGGGAGGGGTGTCGGGGTTGGAGGAGGTTACAGAGGTAGGGAGGGGTGTAGGGGCTGAAGGAGGTCATAGAAATAGGGAGGGGTGTAGGGCTGGAGGAGGTTACAGAGATAGGGAGGTGTGTAGGGACTGGAGGATGTTAGAGATAGGGAGGGATGTAGGGGCTGGAGGAGGTTACAGAGAAAGGGAGGGATGTAGGAGGTTACAGAGATAGGTAGGGCTGTAGGGGCTGGAGGAGGTTACAGAGATAGGGACGGGTGCAAGGGCTGGAGGAGGTTACAGAGATAGGGAGGGGTGTAGAGGCTGGAGGAGGTTACAGAGATCGGGATGGGTGTCAGGGCTGGAGGAGTTGACAGAGATAGGGAGAGGTGTTTGGGCTAGAGGAGGTTACAGAGATAGGGAGGTGTGTCGAGGCTGGAGGAGGTTACAGAGATAGGGAGGGGTGTAGGGGCCGTAGGCGGTTACAGAGATAGGGAGGGATGCAGGGCTGGAGGAGGTTAGATATAGGTTGGGATGTCGGGGCTGGAGGAGGTCACCGAGATAGGGAGGGGTGTAGGGCTGGAGGGACTTCCAGAGAAAGGGAGGTGTGTAGGGCTTATGGAGGTAACAGAGATAGGGAGGGTGTAGGGGCTGGAGGTTGTTACAGAAATAGGGAGGGTGTCGAGGCTGGAGGAGGTTACAGAGATAGGGAGGGGTGTATGGGCTGGAGGAGGTTACAGAGATAGGGAGTGGTATGGGGCTGGAGTGGGTTACAGAGATAGGGAGGTGTGTAGGGGCTGGAGGAGGTTACAGAGATAGGGAAGGGTGTAGGGGCTCGAGGAGGTTACAGAGATAGGGAGGGGTGTAGGGGCTGAAGGAGGTCATAGAAATAGGGAGGGGTGTAGGGGCTGGAGGGGGTTACAGAGATAGGGAAGGGTGTAGGGGCTCGAGGAGGTTACAGAGATAGGGAGGGGTGTAGGGGCTGGAGGAGGTTACAGAGATAGGGAGGGGTGCAGGGGTTGGAGGAGGTGACAGAGAAAGGGAGGCATGTAGAGGCTGGAGCAGGTTACAGAGATAGGGAGGGGTGTAGGGCTGGAGGAGGTTACAGAGATAGGGAGGTGTGTAGGGGCTGGAGGAGGTTACAGAGATCGGGAATGGTTTGGGGCTGGAGGGGGTTACAGAGATAGGGAGGGGTGTAGGGGCTGGAGGAGGTCACCGAGATAGGGAGGGGTGTAGGGCTGGAGGGACTTCCAGAGAAAGGGAGGTGTGTAGGGCTTATGGAGGTAACAGAGATAGGGAGGGTGTAGGGGCTGGAGGTTGTTACAGAAATAGGGAGGGTGTCGAGGCTGGAGGAGGTTACAGAGATAGGGAGTGGTGTAGGGGCTGTAGGAGGTTATAGAGATAGGGAGGGGTGTAGGGGCTGTAGGAGGTTATAGAGATAGGGAGCGTTGAAGGGCGGGAGGAGGGGCTGGAGGAGGTTACAGAGATAGGGAGGGGTGTAGGGCTGGAGGAGGTTACAGAGATAGGGAGGGGTGTTGGGCTGGAGGAGGTTACAGAGATAGGGAGTGGTGTGGAGCTGGGGGTGGTTACAGAGATAGGGAGGGGTGTAGGGGCTGGAGGGGGTTACAGAGATAGGGAGGGGTGGAGGGCTGCAGGAGGTTATAGTGATAGAGAAGGGTGTATGGGCTGGAGGAGGTTACAGAGATAGGGAGGGGTGTAGAGGCTGGAGGAGGTTACAGAGATAGGGAGGGGTGTAGGTGCTGGAGGAGGTTACAGAGATAGGGAGGGGTGCAGGGGCTGGAGGAGGTTACAGAGATAGGGAGGGGTGCAGGGCTGGGGGAGGTTACAGAGATAGGGAGGGGTGTAGGGGCTGGAGGAGGTTACAGAGATAGGGAGGGGTATAGGAGGTTACAGAGATAGGGAGGGGTGTAGGGGCTGGAGGAGGTTACAGAGAAAGGGAGGGCTGGAGGAGGTTACAGAGATAGGGAGGAATGTCGGTCTGGAGGAGGTTACCGAGATAGGGAGTGGTTTAGGGCTGGCGGAGGCTACAGAGATAGGGAGGGGTGTAGTGCTGGAGGGAGTTACAGTGAAAGGGAGGGATGTAGAGGCTGGAGGAGGTTACAGAGATAGGGAGGGGAGTAGTGCTGGAGGAGGTTACAGAGATAGGGAGGGGTGCAGGGACTGGAGGAGGTTACAGAGATAGGGAGGGGTGTCGGGGCTGGAGTAAGTTCCAGAGATAGGGACGGGTGTAGGGCTGGATGGGGTTACAGAGATCGAGAGGGGTGTAGGGCTGTAGGAGATTGCAGAGATCGGGTGGTGTGTAGCGGCTGGAGGGGCTTCCAGAGATAGGGAGGTGTGTAGGGCTTATGGAGGTAACAGAGATAGGGAGGGTGTAGGGGCTGGAGGTGGTTAGAGAAATAGGGAGGGGTGTCGAGGCTGGAGGAGGTTATTGAGATAGGGAGCGTTGAAGGCGGGAGGAGGTTACAGAGATAGGGAGGTGTGTCTGGGCTGGAGGAGGTTACAGAGATTGGGAGGGGTGTAGAGGCTGGAGGTGGTTACAGAGATAGGGAGGGGTGTAGGGTCTGGAGGAGGTTACAGAGATAGGGAGGGGTGTAGGGCTGGAGGAGTTTACAGAGATAGGGAGGGGTGTAGGGGATGGAGCAGGTTACAGAGATAGGGAGGGGTGTAGGTCTGGAGCATGTTACAGAGATAGGGAGGGGTGTAGGGCTGGAGGAGGTTACAGAGATAGGGAAGTGTGTGTTGGGGCTGGAGGCAGTTTCTGAGATAGGGAGGGGTGTAGGTCTGGAGCATGTTACAGAGATAGGGAGATGTGTAGGGCTGGAGGAGATTAGAGATCGGAAGGAGTGGAGGGCTGGAGGAGGTTAGAGAGATAGGGAGGGGTGCAGGAGCTGGAGGAGGTTACAGAGATAGGGAAGGGTGTCGGGGCTTGAGGAGGTTACAGAGATAGGGAGGGGTGTATGGGCTGGAGGAGGTTACAGAGATAGGGAGTGGTGTGGGGCTGGAGGGGGTTACAGAGATAGGGAGGTGTGTAGGGGCTGGAGGAGGTTACAGAGATAGGGAAGGGTGTTGGGGCTCGACGAGGTTACAGAGATAGGGAGGGGTGTAGGGGCTGGAGGGGTCACAGAGATAGGGAAGGGTGTAGGGGCTCGAGGAGGTTACAGAGATAGGGAGGGGTGTAGGGGCTGGAGGAGGTTACAGAGATAGGGAGGGGTGCAGGGGTTGGAGGAGGTGACAGAGAAAGGGAGGCATGTAGAGGCTGGAGGAGCTTACTGAGATAGGGAGGGGTGTAGGGGCTGGAGGAGGTCACCGAGATAGGGAGGGGTGTAGGGCTGGAGGGACTTCCAGAGAAAGGGAGGTGTGTAGGTCTTATGGAGATAGGGAGGGTGTAGGGGCTGGAGGTTGTTACAGAAATAGGGAGGGTGTCGAGGCTGGAGGAGGTTACAGAGATAGGGAGGGGTGTAGGGCTGGAGGAGTTTACAGAGATATTGAGGGGTGTAGGTGATGGAGCAGGTTACAGAGATAGGGAGGGGTGTAGGGCTGGAGGAGGTTACAGAGATAGGGAGTGGTGTGAGGCTGGGGGTGGTTACAGAGATAGGGAGGGGTGTAGGGGCTGGAGGGGGTTACAGAGATAGGGAGGGGTGGAGGGCTGCAGGAGGTTACAGTGATAGGGAAGGGTGTAGGGGCTGGAGGAGGTTACAGAGATAGGGAGGGGTGTAGGAGGTTACAGAGATAGGGAGGGGTGTAGGGGCTGGATGAGGTTACAGAAAAAGGGAGGGCTGGAGGAGGTTACAGAGATAGGGAGGAATGTCGGTCTGGAGGAGGTTACAGAGATAGGGAGTGGTTTAGATCTGGCGGAGGCTACAGAGATAGGGAGGGGTGTAGGGGATGGAGCAGGTTACAGAGATAGGGAGGTGTGTCGGGGCTGGAGGAGGTTACAGAGATTGGGAGGGGTGTAGAGGCTGGAGGAGGTTACAGTGAAAGGGAGGGGTGTAGGGGCTGGAGGAGGTTACAGAGATAGGGAGGGGTGTAGGGGATGGAGGAGGTTACAGAGATAGGGTGGGGTGTAGGGCTGGAGGAGGTTACAGAGATAGGGAGGGGTTTCGGGGATGGAGCAGGTTACAGAGATAGGGAGGGGTGTAGGGGATGGAGCAGTTTACAGAGATAGGGAGGGGTGTAGGGGATGGAGCAGGTTACAGAGATAGGGAGGGGTGTAGGGCTGGAGGAGGTTGCAGAGATAGGGAAGTGTGTGTAGGAGCTGGAGGCGGTTTCTGAGATAGGGAGTGGTGTAGGTCTGGAGGTTGTTACAGAGATAGGGAGGTGTGTCGGGCTGGAGGAGATTACAGAGATAGGGAGGGGTGCTGGAGCTGGAGGAGGTTACAGAGATAGGGAAGGGTGTCGGGGCTGGAGGAGGTTACAGAGATAGGGAGGAGTGGAGGGCTGTAGGAGGTTACAGAGATAGGGAGGTGTGCAGGGACTGGAGGAGGTTACTGAGATAGGAAGTGGTGTAGGGGCTGTAGGAGGTTATAGAAATAGGGAGCGGTGTAGGGCTGGAGGAGGTTACGGAGATAGGGAGGGATGTCGGGCTGGAGGATGTTACAGAGATAGGGAGGGGTGTAGGGCTGGAGTGGGTTACAGAGATAGGGAGGGGTGTAGGGGCTGGAGGAGGTCACAGAGATAGGGAGGGGTGTAGGGCTGGAGGAGATTACAGAGATCGGGTGGTGTGTAGCGGCTGGAAGGGCTTCCAGAGATAGGGAGGTGTGTAGGGCTTATGGAGGTAACAGAGATAGGGAGGGTGTAGGGGCTGGAGGTGGTTAGAGAAATAGGGAGGGGTGTCGAGGCTGGAGGAGGTTATTGAGATAGGGAGCGTTGAAGGGCGGGAGGAGGTTACAGAGATAGGGAGGTGTGTCGGGGCTGGAGGAGATTACAGAGATTGGGAGAAGTGTAGAGGCTGGAGGAGGTTACAGAGATAGGGAGGGGTGTAGGGCTGGAGGGGGTTACAGAGATAGGGAGGGGTGTAGGGGATGGAGCAGGTTACAGAGATAGGGAGGGGTGTAGGGCTGGAGGAGGTTACAGAGATAGGGAAGTGTGTGTTGGGGCTGGAGGCAGTTTCTGAGATAGGGAGGGGTGTAGGTCTGGAGCATGTTACAGAGATAGGGAGATGTGTAGGGCTGGAGGAGGTTAGAGATCGGAAGGGGTGGAGGGCTGGAGGAGGTTACAGAGATAGGGAGGGGTGTAGTAGGTTAAAGAGATAGGGAGGGGTGTCGGGACTCGAGGAGGTTACAGAGATAGGGAGGGGTGTAGGGGTTGGAGGAGGTTACAGAGATAGGGAGGAGTGTAGGGGCTGGAGGAGGTTACAGAGATAGGGAGGGGTGCAGGGGTTGGAGGAGGTGACAGAGATAGGGAAGGGTGTAGGTGCTGGAGGGGGTTACAGAGTTAGGGAGTGGTATGGGGCTGGAGTGGGTTACAGAGATAGGGAGGGGTGTAGGTGCTGGAGGGGGTTACAGAGTTAGGGAGGGTTGTCGGCCTGGAGTAGGTTCCAGAGATAGGGAGGGTGTAGAGGCTGGAGGAATTTACAGAGATAGGGAGTGGTATGGGGCTGGAGTGGGTTACAGAGATAGGGAGGTGTGTAGGGGCTGGAGGGGGTTACAGAGATAGGGAAGGGTGTAGGGGCTGGAGGAGGTTACAGAGATAGGGAAGGGTGTAGGGGCTCGAGGAGGTTACAGAGATAGGGAGGGGTGTAGGGGCTGGAGGGGGTTACAGAGATAGGGAAGGGTGTAGGGGCTGGAGGAGGTTACAGAGATAGGGAGGGGTGCAGGGGTTGGAGGAGGTGACAGAGAAAGGGAGGCATGTAGAGGCTGGAGGAGCTTACTGAGATAGGGAGGTGTGTAGGGGCTGGAGGGGGTTACAGAGATAGGGAGGGGTGTAGGGCTGGAGGAGGTTACAGAGATAGGGAGGTGTGTAGGGGCTGGAGGAGGTTACAGAGATAGGGAGGGGTTTGGGGCTGGAGGAGGTTACAGAGATAGGGAGGGGTGTAGGGCTGGAGGGACTTCCAGAGAAAGGGAGGTGTGTAGGGCTTATGGAGGTAACAGAGATAGGGAGGGTGTAGGGGCTGGAGGACGTTACAGAGATAGGGAGGGGTGCAGGGACTGGAGGAGGTTACTGAGATAGGGAGGGTGTAGGGGCTGGAGGTGGTTAGAGAAATAGGGAGGGGTGTCGAGGCTGGAGGAGGTTACAGAGATTGGGAGGGGTGCAGAGGCTGGAGGTGCTTACAGAGATAGGGAGGGGTGTAGGGTCTGGAGGAGGTTACAGAGATAGGGAGGGGTGTAGGGCTGGAGGAGATTACAGAGATAGGGAGGGGTGTAGGGACTGGAGGAGATTACAGAGATAGGGAGGGTGTAGGGGCTGGAGGAGGTCACAGAGATAGGGAGGGGTGTAGGGCTGGAGGAGATTACAGAGATAGGGAGGGGTGTAGGGACTGGAGGAGATTACAGAGATAGGGAGGGTGTAGGGGCTGGAGGTGGTTAGAGAAATAGGGAGGGGTGTCGAGGCTGGAGGAGGTTACAGAGATTGGGAGGGGTGCAGAGGCTGGAGGTGCTTACAGAGATAGGGAGGGGTGTAGGGTCTGGAGGAGGTTACAGAGATAGGGAGGGGTGTAGGTCTGGAGCATGTTACAGAGATAGGGAGATGTGTAGGGCTGGAGGAGATTAGAGATCGGAAGGGGTGGAGGGCTGGAGGAGGTTAGAGAGATAGGGAGGGGTGCAGGAGCTGGAGGAGGTTACAGAGATAGGGAAGGGTGTTGGGGCTTGAGGAGGTTACAGAGATAGGGAGGGTGCAGGGGCTGGAGGAGGTTACAGAGATAGGGAGGGGTGTCGGGGTTGGAGGAGGTTACAGAGGGAGGGAGGGGTGTAGGGGCTGTAGGAGGTCATAGAAATAGGGAGGGGTGTAGGGCTGGAGGAGGTTACAGAGAAAGGGAGGGATGTAGGAGGTTCCAGAGATAGGTAGGGCTGGAGGGGCTGGAGGAGGTTACAGAGATAGGGAGGGGTGCAAGGGCTGGAGGAGGTTACAGAGATAGGGAGGGGTGTAGTAGGTTAAAGAGATAGGGAGGGGTGTAGCGACTCGAGGAGGTTACAGAGATAGGGAGGGGTGTAGGGGTTGGAGGAGGTTACAGAGATAGGGAGGAGTGTAGGTGCTGGAGGGGGTTACAGATTTAGGGAGGGTTGTCGGCCTGGAGTAGGTTCCAGAGATAGGGAGGGTGTAGAGGCTGGAGGAGGTTACAGAGATAGGGAGGGGTTGTCGGAGCTGGAGGAGGTTACAGAGATCGGGATGGGTGTCAGGGCTGGAGGAGTTGACAGAGATAGGGAGGGGTGTTTGGGCTGGAGGAGATTACAGAGATAGGGAGGTGTGTCGAGGCTGGAGGCGGTTACAGAGATAGGGAGGGGTGTAGTACTGGAGGACGTTACAGAGATAGGGAGGGGAGTAGGGGCTGGAGGAGGTTACAGAGATGTGTGGGATGTAGGGCTGGAGGAGGTTACAGAGATAGGGAGGGATGTAGGTTTGGAGGAGGTTACAGAGATAGGAAGTGGTTTAGGGCTGGAGGAGGCCACAGAGATAGGGAGGGGTGTAGGGCTGGAGGGAGTTACTGAGATAGGGAGGGATGTAGAGGCTGGAGGTGGTTACAGAGATAGGGATGGGAGTAGTGCTGGAGGAGGTGACAGAGATAGGGATGGGTGTAGGGCTGGAGGAGGTTACAGAGTTAGGGAGTGGTGCAGCGACTGGAGGAGGTTACAGAGATAGTGAGGGGTGTAGGGGCTGGAGTAGGTTACAGAGATAGGGAGGGGTGTAGGGCTGTAGGAGATTACAGAGATAGGGAAGTGTGTCGGGGCTGGAGGAGTTTAGAGAGATAGGGAGGGGTGTAGATGCTGGAGGAGGTTACAGAGATAGGGAGGGGTGTAGGGGCTGGAAGAGGTTACTGAGATAGGAAGTGGTGTAGGGGCTGTCGGAGGTTATAGAAATAGGGAGGGTGTAGGGCTGGAGGAGGTTACAGAGATAGGAAGGTGTGTAGGGGTTGGAGGAGGTTACAGAGATAGGGAGGGATGTCGGGCTGGAGGAGGTTACAGAGATAGGGAGCGGTGTAGGGCTGGAGGGGGTTACAGAGCTAGGGAGGGGTGTATGGGCTGGAGGAGGTTACAGAAATAGGGAGGGGTGTAGGGCTGGAGTTGATTACAGAGATAGGGAGGAGTGTAGGGCTCGAAGGGGTTACAGAGATAGGGAGGGCTGTAGGGGCTGGAGGAGGTTACAGAGATAGGGAGGGGTGTAGGGCTGCAGTAGGTTACAGAGATAGGGAGGGATGTAGGGCTGGTGGAAGTTACAGAGGTAGTGAGATGTGTAGGGGCTGGAGATGATTACAGAGATAGGGAGGGTTGAAGGGCTGGAGGATGTTCCAGGGATAGGGAGGGGTGTAGGGAGTGGAGGAGGTTACAGAGATGTGGAGGGATGTAGGGGCTGGAGAAGATTACAAAGATAGGGAGGTGATGTAGGGCTGGAAGAGGTTACAGAGATTGGGAGGGGTGTAGTGACTGGAGGAGGTTGCAGAGATCGGGAGGGGTATAGGGCTGGAGAATGTTCCAGAGATTGGGAGGGGTGTAGTGACTGGAGGAGGTCGCAGAGATAGGGAGGGTTGTAGGGAGTGGAGGAGGTGACAGAGATAGGGAGGGGTGTAGGTACTGGATGAGGTGACAGAGATAGGGAGGGTTGTAGGGACTGGATGAGGTTACAGAGATAGGGAGGGGTGTAGGGACTGGAGGAGGTTGCAGAGATCGGGAGGGGTATAGGGCTGGAGGATGTTCCAGAGATAGGGAGGGTTGTAGGGTTGGAGGAGGTTACAGAGATAGGGAGGGGTGTAGGGCTGGAGGATGTTCCAGAAATAGGGAGGGTTGTAGGGTTGGAGGAGGTTCCAGAGATAGGGAGGGGCGAGGTTGCGGGGAGATTTAAACACAAGAATGAGAATGTTAAAATCGAAGTGTTGCCAGACCGGGAGCCAATGTCGGTCAGCGAGCACAGAGGGTGATGTTTGAATGCGACTTGGTGCGAGTTAGGACAGCCGAGTTTTGCCTGAGCTGATGGTTACGGAGGGTGCAAGATGGGAGGCCAGACAGGGGTACGTTGGAATAGTTGAGTCTGGAGGGAACAAAGGCATGGATGAGGCTTTCAGCGGATGAGCTGAGGCAGGGGTGGGGACGGGCGAGGTTACGGAGGTGGGAGTGGGTGGTTTTGGTGATGGAGAGTACCGGAGGTCGGAAGCTCAGCTCAGGGACGCTGACGTTGAGAACAGTCTGGTTCAGCGTTTGACAGTGGCCAGGGAGAGAGATGGAGTCAGTGGCTAGGGAACGGAGTTCGTGGCGGGGACCGAAAACAATAGCTTCGGTCTTCCCAATGTTCAATTGGAGAAAATTTCTGCTGGATGTTGTACTAGCTGTGTGACGGATCAGAGGCAGTGGAGGGGGTTGAGATCGGTGGAGCTGGGTGTCATCATGTACGCCTGGAACTTGACGCAGTGTTTTCGAATGATGTCGCCGGGAGGCTGCATGCAGATGAGGAAGAGGAGGGGCCAAGGATAGATTCTCGGGGTCTCCATGGTAATATTGCTGAGTTTGGTCTCTAGATTTGCCCCACCCTGCTTCCTACTTTTCCCTGGCTCTGTACTTGCTTATAAACTGTTAAATCTCTCACTTTTTTCAGTTCTGATGCCAGGTCATCGACCCGAAACGTTAACTCTGTTTCTCTCTCCACAGGTGCTGCCTGACCCGCTGAGATTTCCAGCATTTTCTGTTTTTATTTCAGATTTTCACCATCTGCAGTATTTTGCTTTTGATGAAATGAATTTGCTCCCTCTGTCACCAGCCAGGTGTTGTGGAACGATTATATTCCCTCCGCCCCAGTGGTGAGACAGATGTTCTCCTGTGTCTTATTGATTGTACAATTTGCCTTGCTAATTGCTTGCTGTACCTGCATGCTAACTTTCTGTGTTTCATGTACAAGGACCCCCAAATCCCTCCGAACACTAATATTTAATAGTTTCACAACGCTTATAAAGTATTCTGTTTTTCTATTCTTCCTACAAAAGCGAATAACCTCATATTTCCCCACATTATACTCCAGTTACCACCTTGTTGCTCACTCCTGTCTATATCCCTTTGCAAACTCTTTGCTTCCTGCTCACAGCTTACTGTCCCATCTAGCTTCGTATCATCAACAAACTTGGATACATTACACTCAATCCATTCATGTAGGTCATTAATATAGCTTGTAAATAGCTGAGGCCCCAACACTGATCCTTGTGGCATCCCAACTTAGTAACAGCCTGCCAACCTGAAAATGACCCATTAATTCCTACTCTCTGTTTTCTGTCCTTTAACCAATCCTCTCTCCATGCTAGTATAGTACATCACCCATCTGCTGTGGCTCAGTGGGTAACACACTTGCCTCTGAGTTCTAGAAGGTTGTGGTTCAAGTCCCACTCCAGAGACTTGAAAACAAAAAAACTAGGCTGACATTCCAGTGCAGTACTGAGGGAGTGCTGCACCATCGGAGGTGCTGTCTTTTGGATGAAATGTTAAACCGAGGCCCCATCTGCTCTCTCAAGTGGATGTAAAAGATCCCATGACACTATTTCGAAGAAGAGCAGGAAAGTTGGAAGAGCAAGGCAGACCCGGTGTCCTGGCCAATATTTATCCCTCAATCAACATCACATTGGGAGCTTGCTGTGTACAAATTGGCTGCCGTGTTTCCTACATTCCAACAGTGATGACACTTCAAAAGTGCTTTGGCTGTGAAGTGCTTTGTGGCATCCCGAAGTCATGAAAGGTGCTATAGAAATCCAAGTCTTTCTTTTTTATCTCGTGCAACAACCTTTCATGTGGCACCTTATAAAATGCCTTTTGAAAACCCAAATATTCTACCATCTGTTGGTTCCCCTTTATCTACCCTGCTAGTTACATCCTCAAAAAAAACTCTGATAAATTTGTCAAACATGATTATGATTGGCTAAGTGCACTCTTACAATTCCCTTAATGATTTTCCTGATGCCTGATGTCAGGCCAATTGACCAGTAGTTCACGGTTTTCTCTCTCCTTCCTTTCTAGAATAGCAGGGTTATATCCCCATTTCCCCTATTCCCGGTCTCCTTCCTCCAAACCAACTCCCCACCCAGACCAACAGCTTGCTTCCAGTTCCACACGCTCTCATTTTTGTTTGGTCTGTGGAACCTTGTCGAATGCCTTCTGGAAGTCCATATAAACAACATCCATAGACATGCCCTTATCTACTATTTTAGTTACCTCTTCAAAAAATTCAACCAGGTTTGTGAGACAAGACTTACCTTCACAAATCCACGCAGGCACTGATCAGCCCATGACTGTCCAAATGCTATGTCCCTAACACCAGATTCTAGTAACTTCTTGTGCTGTGAATGGACAGGACTGCATTCTTAGTTTCATGAACAAGTTTATTTGGATCTCATAAACATTTACAATATGTCACATGGCAGTATAACGATCTTATTAAAAGATTCAGGGCCAATAAAAAGTACCTAAAAAAATCCTCCAACAGTTTGTCATTAACAATATTTTATGTTCAAGTCATATGTTTAAGAAAAATAAAATTACAAAAGTTTTTTTTAATGCAAAGGCAATACAGGCTTGGATAGCGGTGGAGTGAGGAGAGAGTGTGAGAGAAAGGGGCAGACCATGTGTGAGAGGGAGAAAGGGAGAGAGTGAGAGGGATGGTGAGAGAGGCAGAGTGAGAGAGAGACAGAGAGAGGCTGAGAGAGAGACAGTGAGAGAGGCAGAGAGAGAGGCTGGGAGAGACAGAGTGAGAGAGGCAGAGAGTGAGAGACAGAGGCTGAGAGAGAGACAGAGTGAGCGAGGCAGAGAGAGAGATAGAGAGAGGCTGAGAGAGAGACAGTGAGAGAGGCAGAGAGAGCCAGTGAGAGAGCCAGTGAGAGAGGCAGAGAGAGAGGCTGAGAGTGAGAGGCAGAGAGTGAGAGAGACAGAGTGAGAGGCTGAGAGTGAGAGAGGCAGAGTGAGCGAGGCAGAGAGAGAGAGATAGAGAGAGGCTGAGAGAGACAGAGAGAGGCACAGAGAGAGGCTGAGAGTGAGAGGCAGAGAGTGAGGCAGAGTGAGAGGCTGAGAGTGAGAGAGGCAGAGAGAGACAGAGTGAGAGAGACAGTGAGAGGCAGAGAGTGAGAGAGACAGAGAGAGGCTGAGAGAGAGACAGAGTGAGAGGCTGAGAGTGAGAGAGGCAGAGAAAGAGAGGCAGAGAGAGAAAAATTGCAAGTAAAAGGCAATGGAGAAAGATAGAAAGTGAATGAAAGGGAAAGAAAGCAGGGACCTTTGAGGGCTGAAGGTGCGGTGGGAGGGAGAGATTAGGGAGAGGTAGAGTGAGTGAGAGAGAGAAGGAAAGAGAACACGATGAAGATCTTTGAGGGCTGAGGGGAAGGTGGCCAGGCTGCAGGACCCGGGTCTTTGCAGGACAGGAATCCTGGAAAAAGGGCAGTTGTTCTTTTTTTCACAAAACTTAACCAAAGAAAGGATGGGGAAGGATCGAGCGGTGGTGAGGCTTACAAGCAGTTCTCTTAGTTGGGTTTCTTTAAATAGGGACTATTGAGCAATTCAAAGACTACAAGCGAAGGCGAGTTCCGTATCTCCATCAAATACATAAAATAGCACCACAGACTGGACTGGACTGCTCGCTCCGGGAGCAGCTCTTTCTGCCCGGTGGATAGTTCAAATAAAACACAATTCACAAAGCGAGAGACCCGGCCACATTGCAGGACGCGTTTCCTTGTTTCAAAACTATGAATATGTGAATGTGAAAGAGCATGCAGAGCAGCCACGGATCCGGTGTTGAGACGGTAGCGGGGCAGTGAGGGAGCCTCGGTCCTCGGGATGCTGCTCTGGGGAAGCCAGCCGTAGCCTTGTAAGAAAAACGGAAGGGCGTTAATGGGAGAGAACAGCGGCAGACGCGACGGTTCAATAGCACCTCATCTTCAGGAAACGCTTCCCCGGCTGCAGCCCACACCTGGCCAGGTGCTGCCTGGGGCAGGCTTGTGAGAGGCTCCTAGCCCACCCCTCCCCGCTCACCCTCCCCTCCCCGCTCACAAACCTGCCGGAGAACCACATGACCTAGCACCAAAAACTGTCTGATGGAGCAGCTTGAATGGCCCGTGTTGCTGTACAAGGTTCTTCCAGAAACATATCCAATATCTGGGACCCAAAGCGAGGAGCCGGTATACGTGTGCAGCGCAAAGGATGTGTTATTCAGCAGTGTGCTTTTGGTATTGAGCAGAACATGGTTTATTAATCCTACATAACACATTTTTATATATATATTTATATATATGTTTTTGCACATTAGGATTAAGAGATATCCTTGTACAGTTTAACAGTCACATGCATTGCTTTGGAAGCCGGAAGCTGCAAAGGGGGAGGATGCAAAATATTATACAATAAAATATTTACTTACAAACGTACAAAAAAGTATTGTTTTTTTCGTTTTAAAAAGAAATAATAAAATGTCAGCACCATTTCTGAAGAAGGGTTTCATTCAAAACATTTATTTGACGAGATTCTTAAAAAAAAAGACTACTAAAGACCAGAGAAACATGCAGGAGGTACAGAGGGAGGGTCCGCATCTGAGAGAGAGGAGGCGGGGGGAATGGAAGGCAGGTCTCCAGCCAAGCTGCCGCCGGGGTGTGAGCCTCACTTTCTCTCCCAGAGGCTGACCGCCGGGTGAAGACTCCACCTCACTGGCGGGGAAGGGAATCTAATGGTCTCCGAGTTGTCGGATTGTTGAGCGGACTAGTTTAATGTCTGGGGGGTTTGTGGTGTGACGGCCGGGAGGTTATATCCAGGTGGAGTCTTGCTATCCAAACCTGCCCTTAGCTCCATGTCCTCCAGTCTCTGAACTCGCAGCTGATCAAATCTGCACTTTGAGGTTACAGTGTTGTTGGTTTTTTTGCAGACACTTTCATTCTTCCTCTGTGTGTGTGTGTGTGTTTTTTTTAAACGTTTTTCGTTTCTGTCTGAAGTTTCGAGTGGTTTTATCCCACGAAACAGACAGGTCCAATTTCAAAGCCAAACTTCTGCCCTGACTCTCCAAAGTCATTGAACATGACGTCGATGAACGGGAGCTGCTCCACTTTGGGAGTGCTGACGGCCAGCACCGATTTCTGATAACCTTTCCTCGTCTGTGGAGAAACACAGATAGCCAACGTTAGAATCCTGTTCTGAGCCGCTGCTGGGACCGATTCCCCCGAGCTCTGAGCCGCTCATGGGACCGATTCCCCCGAGCTCTGAGCCGCTGCTGGGACCGATTCCCCCGAGCTCTGAGCCCCTGCTGGGACCGATTCCCCCGAGCTCCGAGCTGGGAACAATTCCCCCAAGCTTGCAGCTCCTTGGACCAATTGGCTCAATTCCCTGCCACCTCCCTGAGTGATATTTTCAATCGACGCTGACTCAGCGACCCAGCTTGGTGATGTGGGCTCAGGCCCACGGGGAACGGGATTGAGAATGGTGGATTGGGGCTGGTGCAGGAGTGGGGTGGGTGCAGGGGTAACGTAGGTGCTGGGAGAGGGTGTGGTGGGTGCAGGGGTGGGGTGGGGGCCCGGATACGATGGGTGCAGGGGTGGGGTGGGTGCTGGGAGAGGGTGGGGTGGGTGCAGGGGTGGGGTGGGGGCCTGGATACAATGGGTGCAGGGGTAGGGTGGGTGCAGGGATGGGGTGGGGGCCTGGATACGATGGGTGCAGGGGTGGGGTAGATGCAGGGAGAGGGTGGGGTGGGTGCAGGAGTGGGGGCCCGGATACGATGGGTGCAGGGGTAGGGTGGGTGCCGGGAGAGGGTGGCTGCAAGGGTGGGGTAGGCGCAGGGAGAGGGTGGGGTGGGTGCTGGGAGAGGGTGGGGTAGGTGCTGGGATGGGGTGGGTGCAAGGAGAAAATGGGTGCAGGGAGAAAGTGGGTGCAGGGATGGCGTGGGTGCAGAGATTGGATGGGTGCAGGGTGAGGATGGGTGCCAGGAGAGGATGGAATGGGTGCAGGGGTGGGGTGGGTGCAGGGAGAGGGTGGGTGCCGGGAGAGGGTGGGGTGGGGTGGGGGCCCGGATACGATGGGTGCAGGGGTAGGGTGGGTGCAGGGAGAGGGTGGGGTGGGTGCAGGGGCCTGTATACAATGGGTGCAGGGGTAGGGTGGGTGCAGGGAGAGGGTGGAATGGGTGCAGGGGTGGGGTGGGGGCCCGGATACGATGGGTGCAGGGGTAGGGTGGGTGCAGGGAGAGGGTGGGGTGGGTGCAGGGGCCTGTATACGATGGGTGCAGGGGTAGGGTGGGTGCAGGGAGAGGGTGGAATGGGTGCAGGGGTGGGGTGGGAGCCCGGATACGATGGGTGCAGGGGTAGGGTGGGTGCAGGGGTAGGGTGGGTGCAGGGAGAGGGTGGAGTGGGTGCAGGGGTGGGGTGGGGGCCTGGATACGATGGGTGCAGGGGTGGGGCATGTGCAGGAATGGGCCAAGGGCAGGAATGCCGGCTGATTGGTCCCCTCTCATACCCAAGGACCAATTGTAGCTCCCACTGCCGCATTGCTCAGATCTGCCGAAGGAGCGCAGATCCCTGGTCGGTATGTCCTTGGACCACAATAACCAGAGGTGAACCTGGAGCTAAGAGCTTCAATAGTTTGGTCTTTAACCCTAGAGTGTGGAGAGGAAGCACTCACTGCACATTTGTCCACAATGGCTTGGATATAGGGATTGTTGTCGTACGACATCTCCTCATCGTTGGAGCCCAGGAAGCGGATCGCCTTGTCGTAGCTGTCGGTGGTCGCGTCGTACCAGGCCACCGTTTGGTGGCAGCTGTAGGTGAGGTTCTGATGGGCGGAGGCACTCAGTAGTCGCAGGAAGGTCATCTGCACCACTCCGATGGGATGGCTATCTGCGTCTGCGTAGGACAGCTGATTGTGGAGAGAGAGCGAGAGAACAGCAGTGCTCGGCAACAATTCAAAACCAATCATCTCGCCTTTAACTCACTCACAGTCAGCCGAGGATGAAGAGACCCATTGGGACTTCCTGGAATATAATGGTTGGAGATTGTCCCATAGTCCGTCTCCCTCGGCAAATTTAAAGTCAGCAAAGCTCCGTCTCTCGCTAAGTCCCTTTTAAGGTTACAACAGCAGCTGGGTGCTGCTTGTCAAACGCCTTGCCTTGATCATTATTTAACACTGATTTTAATCTACTCGGGGGCCTTGTGCATGAAACACACAAAGTTAGTGTGCAGGTACAGCAAGTGATCAGGAAGGCAAATGGAATGTTGGCCTTTATTGCCGGGGGGATAGAGTATAAAAGCAGAGAAGTCCTGCTACACCTGTACAGGGTATTGGTGAGGCCACACCTGGAGTACTGCGTACAGTTTTGGTCTCCGTATTTAAAGAAGGATATACTTGCATTGGAGGCTGTTCAGAGAAGGTTCACTCGGTTGATTTCGGAGATGAGGGGTTTGACTTATGAAGATAGGTTGAGTAGATTGGGCCTACATGCATTGGAGTTCAGAAGAATGAGAGGTGATCTTATCGAAACATAAGATAATGAGGGGGCTCGACAATGTGGATGCAGAGAGGATGTTTCCACTCATGGGGGAAAGTAAAACTAGGGGGCATAGTCTCAGAATAAGGGGCAACAATTTAAAACTGAGATGAGGAGGAATTTCTTCTCTGAGGGTTGTAAATCTGTGGAATTCTCTGCCCCAGAGAGCTGTGGAGGCTGGGTCATTGAATATATTTAAGGCGGAGATAGACAGATTTTTGAGCGATCAGGGAATAAAGGGTTAGGGGAGCGGGCAGGGAAATGGAGCTGAGACCATGATCAGATCAGCCATGATCTTATTGAATGGCGAAGCAGGCTCAAGGGGTCAAATGGCTGACTCCTGCTCCTATTTCTTATGTTCTTATGTTTTTATATACTGCACACAGAGGGAGCCAAGAATTTATTTCAGGAACAGGGAATCCCAATGGTCTCAGCAAGTCTGTCCATCTTTAATAGGTCAACCCCACCCACAATATCCCTCAATACCACCACCCATCATATCCCTCAACACCACGCACCCACCATATCCCCCAGCCCCGCCCACCATATCCCCCAGCCCCGCCCACCATATCCCCCAGCCCCGCCCACCACGTTTGGCAGAGAGTTGCTCATCCAGTCAGACTGTGAGTGTCAGAAAGAGGCCAATGTAAAGCTGAAGAGGTTTACCAACCACTGTTCCGGGATCCTTGGACGTTTCCAGGCTCCTTCCAACACTCGTGAGAGTGACGTGACTGAACATGGGGAAGAAAAGACATGCAGGAATGGGGCGGGGTTACACAGCAAGCGGGAGAGAACATGGCAGCCTTCGGAATCGCACCCCATCACACCAGTCTCTTTGGGTCAGAATTCATTCTGGAGCTGACAGCATGTCCAGTGTCTCAGGATAAGTATCTGGGGTAATGACAATTTACCCCCGCCTTTCCTCAGTGGCTGATTGTTTGTGGGTGCTCGGGGAGTCTGCATGTACCTGCGGCTGGGAGAAGCTTTCATCCCAACGGAGATTTCTATCTTCATTTTATTTTAATTGTTGCTTTTGAGAGTTTTTTTTGATTTCCATGTGTTGTTTTGAAGCTACGAGATCCTCACCGATTGCCCCATGGACAATCTTTTGACTAACTGCCAACATGAAGAATAGCCCGTGGTGCCTGCTAAGAGCTGATTTCACAGAATTACACGGCACAGAAACCGGCCACTCGGCTCCACTGCTCCGTGCCGGGGTTTATGCTCCTCACCAGTCTCCTCCCTCCCCTCCTCATCTCACTCCGTCACCATATCCCTCGGTTCCTTTCTCCATCATGTGTCCATTTAGATTCTTATTTTCTAAAAAGCATGTGACCTCCTTACCCCTCCTACCAAAATTCCCTCTGAGCTCTCTTGGTCGATGGGACTATTTGCCAGCGCAGAGGTGCCACCAAGCCTGTGCCGGCTCTGTGACAGAGCGATCCCATCAGTCCCACTCCCCGCTCTGTCCCCACAGCCCGGCACATTTCCCCCTTTCAGTATTTATCCAATTCCCAGTTTGAAAGTTACTATTGAATCTGCTCCCACCGCCCTGTCAGGCAGCGCGTTCCTGATCACAACAACTCGCTGCGTAAACACATTCTCCCCATCTCCCCCTCTGGTTCTTTTCCCAATTATCGTCAATCTGTGTCCCTCTGGTTACTGACCCTCCTGCCCCGGGGAACAGTTTCTCCCGACTTACTCTGTTGAAACCCCTCATAATCCTGAACACCTCCATTAAATCTCCCCTTAACCTTCTCTTCTCCAAGGAGAACAACCCCAGCTTCTCCAGTCTCTCCCCGTCACTGAAGTCCGTCCTCCCTGGAACCATTCTGGTCAATCCCCTCCGCACCCTCTCCAAGGCCCTGACATCCTCCCTGAAGTGGACACAATACTCCAGGTCTAACCATGGAGAGCATTTTCCAGCTGGGTGTCAGGGCAATGGGGTGAATTGCAGCACATCTGCTGTGGTGTGTCTGAGATGGGTCATCGCTGCCTGGATTGTGGCCGGAGCTCGGGATGTCTGTAGGACTTAGCACCACTGCAGATGGAGCATTAAATAGAATCAGAGACACTTACAGCACGGAAGGAGGCCATTCGGCCCATCGTGTCCGCGCCGGCCGACAAAACGCTATCCAGCGTAATCCCACTTTCTAGCTCTGGGTCCCTAGCCCGGTAGGTTACAGCACTTCAGGTGCACATCCAAGTATTTTTTAAATGTGATGAGGGTTTCTGCCTCCTACCAATTACTTCAAATCTATGCCCCCTGGTTGTTGACCCGTCTGCTATCACCAGTGGGGCGAGGCAAGCTGTACCCTTGAGTCTGAAGATTGAAGATACGTGTGAGCTGGGGGAATGACTTCATTCCTGGATGTGATGGGGTTCCCTCGAAACTCGACGGGCGGGGAAACTCCTCGGAGCCTCTCACACTCTTCTGGCGCAACTTCACCGAGAGCGCGGTTTGAAGGGGCTTTCGTCGCACTCCCGGGGGAGCGGGAGCGGACCCGAGGAATTCCTCCTCCTCACCCAGCCCCCCACCAATGATCCGACAGGTGTCCGATGCTCGCAAGACAGCGAGTGAAGCAGAAGGTCACAGGATGAAGTTCCAGAGGCTTGAGAGCAGAGTAAGATCAGGCCAGAAACAGGAGGTCAGAGACTGTGAGTGGGGGGCAGGAAGATCAAGGCCGCTGACTGAGCTCCTCAGATATTCGTCAACCCATGCCAAGCCCACCCACCCACTGCCCAACAAACGGGGGACCGAGGGACTTTAACATCTTAACCGCCGGCACCCAACGTGCTCGTTAATAACAATCAATGGCCGATATTGTAAAAAGGAATCTTCTCCCACCCCAATTTGTCTCCCGGAGGTCGTCACCACGTAACAGCGCCCACACACACTGACGCTCACTGGGGTATGGGTCCCACACACACTGATTCTCACTGGGGTATGGGTCCCACACACACTGATTCTCACTGGGGTACGGGTCCCACACACACTGACTCTCACTGGGGTACAGGTCCCACACACACTGACTCTCACTGGGGTACGGATCCCACACACACTGACTCTCACTGGGGTATGGGTCCCACACACACTGACTCTCACTGGGGTCTGGGTCCCACACACACTGACTCTCATTGGGGTACAGTCCCTCACACACTGATTCTCACTGGGGTATGGGTCCCACACACACTGACTCTCACTGGGGTACAGGTCCCACACACACTGACTCACTGGGGTACAGTCCCACACACACTGACTCTCACTGGGGTACAGGTCCCACACACACTGACTCACTGGGGTACAGTCCCACACACACTGACTCTCACTGGGGTACAGGTCCCACACACACTGACTCTCACTGGGGTACAGGTCCCACACACACTGACTCACTGGGGTACGGGTTCCACGGATTCCGCTGGGCGCTGTTTGTGTGGTCCGATGGGTACAACAATCCTATGCTTGTCTGAGTAACTCAGTGATTGTGACTGCGTAGAGGAAAGCGAGTGAGACAGGATGGAGCTGTGAGCTGTGAAAGCACTAGCGAGTGCCAGCCATGGAATGAGATGAAGGGCAGTGTAGCCACTTACCAGGGTGCCTCGCTTGTACTGACTGTACCAAGCGCCAGGCTGCTCTTTCGGCCAACGAGCCATTTTGCTCTGAAAAATACGAGACTGGTTACAGAGCAGAAAGGTAAGCAGAGCCCGCTTACCAGTTTACCACGCTTGAATTCACTGAACCAGGAGCCTGGTATTTCCTTGGGCCAAGAAGTGACTCTTGCCTGATGTGAAACAGGAGGGCAAAGGAAAAAAGCAAAATAAGTTAATGTGGAAACTAACAGTCCTAGTAATCTTGGTGAGCACAAGAATCTCAAAACTCGCTGGAGAGTCTTAAACAGAGGTCCCTTCTTTTTCCCACCACATTGCTGGAGTTCCTTGAGGATGTAACGAGCAGGGTGGATAAGGGGGAACCAGTGGATGTGGTGTATTTGGATTTCCAGAAGGCATTCGATAAGGTGCCACATAAAAGGTTACTGTACAAGTTAAAAATTCACGGGAATGTGGGTAATATATTAGCATGGATAGAGGATTGGCTAACTAACAGAAAACATAGAATCGGGATAAATTGTTGATTCTCGGGTTTGCAATCAGTAACTAGTGGGGTGCCGCAGGGATCGGTGCTGGGTCCTCATCTATTTACAATCTATATTAATGACTTTGAAGAAGGGACCGAGTGTAATGGAGCCAAGTTTGCTGATGATTCAAAGATGGGCGGGAAAGCAAATTGTGAGGAAAGCAAAAAGTCTGCAAAGGGATAGAGACAGGCTAAGTCAGTGGGCAAAAATTTGGCAGATGGAGTTTCATGTGGAAGAATGTGAGGTTAACCACTTTGGAAATAATGGAAAAGCAAATTATAATTTAAATGGAGAAAAATTGCAAAGTGTTGCAGTACAGAGGGACCTGGGGGTCCTTGTACATGAAACACAAAAAGTTAGTATGCAGGTACAGCAAGTGATCAGGAAGGCAAATGGAATATTGGCCTTTATTGCCGGGGGGATAGAGTATAAAAGCAGAGAAGTCCTGCTACAACTGTACAGGGTATTGGTGAGGCCACACCTGGAGTACTGCGTACAGTTTTGGTCTCCGTATTTAAGGAAGGATATACTTGTATTGGAGGCTGTTCAGAGAAGGTTCACTCGGTTGATTCTGGAGATGAGGGGGTTGACTTATGAAGATAGGTTGAGTAGTTTGGGCCTCATTGGAGTTCAGAAGAATGAGAGGTGATCTTATTGAAACTTATAAGATAATAAGGGGACTCGACAAGGTGGATGCAGAGAGGATATTTTCACTCATAGGGGAAACTAAAACTAGGGGATATAGTCTCAGAATAAGGGGCAACAATTTAAAACTGAGATGAGGAGGAATTTCTTCTCTCAGAGGGTTGTAAATCTGTGGAATTCTCTGCCCCAGAGAGCTGTGGAGGCTGGGTCATTGAATATATTTAAGGCGGAGATAGACAGATTTTTGAGCGATAAGGGAATAAGGGATTATGGGGAGCGGGCGGGGAAGTGGAGCCGAGACCATGATCGGATCAGCCATGATCTTATTGAATGGCGGAGCAGGCTCGAGGGGCCAAATGGCCGACTCCTGCTCCTATTTCTTATGTTCTTATTATTTCCTTGAGGATACTGACCCTCACTGGGGTACGGGTCCCACACACTCTGACTCTCACTGGAGTATGGGTCCCACGCACACTGACTCTCACTGGAGTACCACAGGCACTGTGGGTGTTCGGGCACTGTGGGTGTTCGGGGACTGTGGGTGTTCGGGCACTGTGGGTGTTCGGGCACTGTGGGTGTTCGGGGACTGTGGGTGTTCGGGGACTGTGGGTGTTCGGGGACTGTGGGTGTTCGGGGTCTGTGGGTGTTCGGGTACTGTGGGGTGTGCTCAGTATTAGTGACCTTCTATAAACTCACTCTGTGCTCAGATCTGTGCTGGGAATTTTCTCCCGACCTTCTGGTGATTAGCCATTGTAACTTTGAGGGACAATTAGCGGGAACGCCGCCTGTGCTGTGCATCCCGGGGTAATTCCCAAAGCTAGCTTTCCTGTGAGGGGTAGATTTATGAATTGGGCGCCCAGGGGTCAAACGTGCATTACAGCTCGTCTGATCACCAGAAAAAACGCCCGATATTCCTTTCTATTGATTTTAATGGAATTGAAAATCAGGGCGGTTTGTATCAGTGACACATCCAGGTGGGATGGATCTACCCGTGAATCACACTGAGATTTCCTCCGCCGTGGATTAAATGTGTTTGGACCACAGTAATGTTGCTTGTAAGCTGAGGAGAGACCTGAGGCAGACTTACTCCTTCCGATTTCTTGTCTGGGAAGATGCACGTTTCTCCTCCAGATGTGAAATTGCAGAGGACCTTGAAGGAGTCCCTGGAACAGCCTTGGTTTGGATCAATCCAGTATTCACCTGTGAGAAGACAAATGAGGAATACGCAGGTTGGAAGGACTCATCACTCTGCTGTGAGGGACTAGTCACAACCGTGCAGTAATGTGGGAAGGTACACCTTGTGTCCGCCTCACTACCCCGGCCCATGGTTGTCTCATCCTCGTCATTGTTGCCTAATGACCTCTGAATCCACTCTGTCCATCACAGTTTACCCGTGATCGCAATCACCCTGGTTAGCCTGTCTGGAGGCTCCTCTCTGGGCCAGTCCCCCATCCCACACACTCCTCCTCCCTACATCTTTATCACATTGTCTCCTACTCTAACTCATTGTTACCCCAGGTCTTCGAAACTATCGATCTCCCAATCGCCCTCAGTCCTCTGCTCTTCCTACAGTCTGCAGGACATGAAAACTCAATTACTTCTCCAATTATCTTGCCTTGTCTTCTCTTCCATTCTCTACAACTGGGTATTGGCCGTGACCCTTCACCAAGCTTTCTTCAATGACGCAATAATGGACCCTGTGCCCGGCACCGATGCCCTGCCCTCCGGCCCAGCTAATTTTCTCACCGACACTTCCCAAGACTACTCTTGCCGATGACCCTCTCATTCAGTCAAACAGACATAAACCCAATTAAGTGATTCGTGTTTTGGACACGTGACACAACGGTGCATTACACCAATGCTTGATATTATCACAGATGATCTTATCTGGAGTCTATGACAGTGCGACACCCAGGGGTCCAAAGGATGGGTTAACATTCCAATCTCACACCATAGAGAGGGTGTAAAGTCGGAGTGCTGTTTGGAGAAAGATGGGTGCAGCATTGATGCTGGAGGTCACTTCCACCTCGAGGGTGAGACATGGACACAAGGTGTGCTGGTGACACCTCGGACACCAGCACATCATCAACATTCCCTCCACTTGGACTCCTTGAATCCAATGTTGCACCCCTGAAAATTGGATATGATCGTGTGGTTCATGGAACATAGGAACAAGAAGAGACCATTCAGGCCCTTGAGTCTGTTCCACCATTCGATTAGATTATGGCTGATCTATATCTCAATTCCACCTCCCACTTCCTGACGTGACGTTGACCCATTGTGTGGTGAAGCTTGAGGTGGGCAGTAATTTGGAGCCTACCATCGGGAAAGTCAGGGTGGCAGAGATACAGGTCCTTGCAGGTCCTGGCTGGGTTGTTCTGTGTGCCCATTGGATGTTTCATCTGCTCAATCTCCAGTTTCAGTGAGTTCAGAGACCCAAAGATCTCCTCCATGCCATCTGCATAGTCCAGGTAATTATCCGGATTCCCTTCTTCTAAAAGCAGGCTGGCATCGATGGAACGTTTCGCTCTCTTTGAAGACTGGAACGGGAAGGGCTGAATGACATCACCAGTGGGACCCTTCAGAGCAAAGAAAATAATTGACATTTAATAAACAGAATTTGAAGCGGTCCAAAAATATAATTTATTGTCTTATAGCATGACTCCATGGGCTAAATTCAACATTGTGTCTTCTGCATTTCTCATAACAACTGCCTGTTGGACAGATGCAACTGCACGTTTCTCTAATATATTGAGAAAACCAGGTAAGGACTGAGGTCCAGTGAGGAGGACACACTGGAACACACACTGTACAGAGCAGATGCTGTGACACACACTGTACAGAGCGGGTGCTGTGACACACACTGTACAGAGCGGATGCTGTGACACACACTGTACAGAGGGGGCGCTGTGTCACACACTGTACAGAGGGGGCGCTGTGACACACACTGTACAGAGGGGGTTGCTGTGTCTCACTGTACAGAGGGGGCGTTGTGTCTCACACTGTACAGAGGGAGTGCTTTGACTCAAGATCATATGAAATGTTTTCTGCTAATATCACCAATCGGACTTTCCAGAGTAGCGGCCTCTTTGAAAAATTCATTCGATTCTAAAGTGACACAAGTCATTCTGCTTCTAGTTACAGTTTTAATGACATATGGAAACAACATTGCAGCCTTTAGCTGGCAATGCAGAGTGCTGCTATGTGTCCTTTCCAGTGGAACATACGATTGCTATGGGACCAAGCTCGAGTTCAAATGAATTCTACCAAAAGTTAATACATGTTTTAATGAAAAGATTGCCTACTCACAGGGGGGCCAGGGGGCCCTTGTATTCCTGTTTCACCCTTGGAACCAGTTAGACCCTGCGGAGGAATGAATAAAGACCAGTTATCATAAACATTGGGAGCTGGAGCACCAATCAGCATCGGCTGTGTCTGGTGCTGGTGATGCATCAAACTCACTGCTGCTTCTGCAGGGTCAGGCCACGGTCTGAGGGTTTTCACCAGTTGAGAACAGCAACACTGTCCTGCAGGAGATACTTGGTCAAAGCTTCAGCTCAATGTGACACTCTTCATTATCATCGGAGCAGGAGGAGGCCCATTCAGCCCCTCGAGCCTGTTACACAGGAACAGGAGGAGGCCATTCAGCCCCTCGAGCCTGTTACACAGGAACAGGAGGTGGCCCATTCAGCCCCTCGAGCCTGTTACACAGGAACAGGAGGAGGCCATTCATCCCCTCGAGCCTGTTACACAGGAACAGGAGGAGGCCCATTCAGCCCCTCGAGCCTGTTACACAGGAACAGGAGGAGGCCATTCAGCCCCTCGAGCCTGTTACACAGGAACAGGAGGAGGCCATTCAGCCCCTCGAGCCTGTTATACAGGAACAGGAGGTGGCCCATTCAGCCCCTCGAGCCTGTTACACAGGAACAGGAGGAGGCCATTCATCCCCTCGAGCCTGTTACACAGGAACAGGAGGAGGCCATTCAGCCCCTCGAGCCTGTTACACAGGAACAGGAGGAGGCCCATTCAGCCCCTCGAGCCTGTTACACAGGAACAGGAGGAGGCCATTCAGCCCCTCGAGCCTGTTACACAGGAACAGGAGGAGGCCATTCAGCCCCTCGAGCCTGTTACACAGGAACAGGAGGAGGCCATTCAACCCCTCGAGCCTGTTACACAGGAACAGGAGGAGGCCATTCAGCCCCTCGAGCCTGTTACACAGGAACAGGAGGAGGTCATTTAATTATTTTAAACACCCCTTAATCTTCTAAACCCAAGGGCACACAAGCCCAGTCTGTGCCACCTGTCCTCGTAATTTAACCCTTGAAGATCTGGTATGGTTCTGGTGAATCCACCCGGCCCCCTGTTAAACTAAGACCCTGTCTGCTTGTTCAAGTTGATGTAAAAGATCCCGTGGCACTATCTGAAAATGAGCTGGGGACCTGTCCCGGTTTCCTGGCCAACATCTATCCCTTAAACAGCACCATCAATCCATTATCTTATTGCTGCCTGTGGGATCTTGCTGTGCACACATTCGCTGCTGCGTTTCCCACATTACACGTCACTGCTAGTTCACAGGCTGTGAGTAGCTTTGGACACCGAGGATGTGAAAGGCGATGTATAACTGAGAGCTCGCTGCAGGACTACAAATCCACCCGTTCCCTCCTTGAATACATCAGCTTGTTTGGCCGTCGCCTTTGTTCTCGACTGCAAAGGGCGGATGTTATGAACAAGTGAACTCGATGGGGATCGGGAAATCCAGGCACAGTTCCCGCGATTACTTGACACACATTCCTGGGGGGGCCAGGAGCTAACATCTACAACGTGAACATATGTCTCCACAAGTTATGTCCAGCTTGGATCCTCACCCCACCCTCCTCACCCTCCCCACACGCCTCACCCTCCCCACCCTCCCCACACGCCTCACCCTCCCCACACGCCTCACCCTCCCCACCCTCCTCACACGCCTCACCCTCCTCACCCTCCCCACCCTCCCCACCTCCCCACACGCCTCACCCTCCCCACCCTCCTCACACGCCTCACCCTCCCCACCCTCCTCACCCGCCTCACCCTCCCCACCCTCCCCACACGCCTCACCCTCCCCACCCTCCTCACCCTCCCCACCCTCCCCACACGCCTCACCCTCCCCACCCTCCTCACCCTCCCCACCCTCCCCACACGCCTCACCCTCCCCACCCTCCCCACCCTCCTCACACGCCTCACCCTCCCCACCCTCCTCACCCGCCTCACCCTCCCCACCCTCCCCACACGCCTCACCCGCCTCACCCTCCCCACCCTCCCCACACGCCTCACCCTCCCCACCCTCCCCACACGCCTCACCCTCCCCACCCTCCCCACACGCCCCACCCTCCTCACCCTCCCCACCCTCCCCACACGCCCCACCCTCCTCACACGCCTCACCCTCCCCACACGCCTCACCCTCCTCACCCTCCCCACCCTCCCCACACGCCTCACCCTCCCCACACGCCTCACCCTCCCCACCCTCCTCACACGCCTCACCCTCCCCACCCTCCCCACACGCCTCACCCTCCCCACCCTCCCCACACGCCTCACCCTCTCCACCCTCCTCACACGCCTCACCCTCCCCACACGCCTCACCCTCCCCACACGCCTCACCCTCCTCACCCTCCCCACCCTCCCCACACGCCTCACCCTCCTCACCCTCCCCACCCTCCTCACACTCCCCACACGCCTCACCCTCCCCACCCTCCTCACACTCCCCACACGCCTCACCCTCCTCACCCTCCCCACCCTCCTCACCCTCCCCACACGCCTCACCCTACTCACCCTCCCCACCCTCCTCACACGCCCCACCCTCCCCACACGCCACACCCTCCTCACCCTCCCCACCCTCCTCACACGCCTCACCCTCCCCACACGCCTCACCCTCCCCACACGCCTCACCCTCCCCACACGCCTCACCCTCCTCACCCTCCTCACACGCCTCACCCTCCCCACACGCCTCACCCTCCTCACACGCCTCACCCTACGCACCCTCCCCACCCTCCTCACACGCCCCACCCTACTCACCCTCCCCACACGCCCCACCCTCCCCACACGCCTCACCCTCCTCACCCTCCCCACACGCCTCACCCGCCTCACCCGCCTCACACGCCTCACCCGCCTCACACGCCTCACCCGCCTCACACGCCTCACCCTCCCCACACGCCTCACCCTCCTCACCCTCCCCACACGCCTCACCCTCCTCACCCTCCCCACATGCCTCACCCTCCTCACCCTCCCCACCCTCCCCACACGCCTCACCCACCCTCCCCACACGCCTCACCCTCCCCCACCCTCCCCACACGCCTCACCCTCCCCCACCCTCCCCACACGCCTCACCCTCCTCACCCTCCCCACACGCCTCACCCTCCTCACCCTCCCCACACGCCTCACCCTCCTCACCCTCCCCACACGCCTCACCCTCCCCACCCTCCTCACACGCCTCACCCTCCTCACCCTCCCCACCCTCCCCACCTCCCCACACGCCTCACCCTCCCCACCCTCCTCACACGCCTCACCCTCCCCACCCTCCTCACCCGTCTCACCCTCCCCACCCTCCCCACACGCCTCCCCACACGCCTCACCCGCCTCACCCTCCCCACCCTCCCCACACGCCTCACCCGCCTCACCCTCCCCACCCTCCCCACACGCCTCACCCTCCCCACCCTCCCCACACGCCCCACCCTCCTCACCCTCCCCACCCTCCCCACACGCCCCACCCTCCTCACACGCCTCACCCTCCCCACACGCCTCACCCTCCTCACCCTCCCCACCCTCCCCACACGCCTCACCCTCCCCACCCTCCCCACACGCCTCACCCTCCCCACCCTCCTCACACGCCTCACCCTCCCCACCCTCCCCACACGCCTCACCCTCCCCACCCTCCCCACACGCCTCACCCTCCCCACCCTCCTCACACGCCTCACCCTCCCCACACGCCTCACCCTCCCCACACGCCTCACCCTCCTCACCCTCCCAACCCTCCCCACACGCCTCACCCTCCTCACCCTCCCCACCCTCCTCACACTCCCCACACGCCTCACCCTCCCCACCCTCCTCACACTCCCCACACGCCTCACCCTCCTCACCCTCCCCACCCTCCTCACACGCCTCACCCTCCCCACACGCCTCACCCTACTCACCCTCCCCACCCTCCTCACACGCCCCACCCTCCCCACACGCCACACCCTCCTCACCCTCCCCACCCTCCTCACACGCCTCACCCTCCCCACACGCCTCACCCTCCCCACACGCCTCACCCTCCTCACCCTCCCCACCCTCCTCACACGCCTCACCCTCCCCACACGCCTCACCCTCCTCACACGCCTCACCCTACGCACCCTCCCCACCCTCCTCACACGCCCCACCCTACTCACCCTCCCCACACGCCCCACCCTCCCCACACGCCTCACCCTCCTCACCCTCCCCACACGCCTCACCCGCCTCACACGCCTCACCCGCCTCACACGCCTCACCCGCCTCACACGCCTCACCCTCCTCACACGCCTCACCCTCCCCACACGCCTCACCCTCCTCACCCTCCCCACACGCCTCACCCTCCTCACCCTCCCCACATGCCTCACCCTCCTCACCCTCCCCACCCTCCCCACACGCCTCACCCACCCTCCCCACACGCCTCACCCTCCCCCACCCTCCCCACACGCCTCACCCTCCCCCACCCTCCCCACACGCCTCACCCTCCTCACCCTCCCCACACGCCTCACCCTCCTCACCCTCCCCACACGCCTCACCCTCCTCACCCTCCCCACACGCCTCACCCTCCCCACACGCCTCACCCTCCTCACCCTCCCCACACGCCTCACCCTCCCCCACCCTCCCCACACGCCTCACCCTCCTCACCCTCCCCACACGCCTCACCCTCCTCACCCTCCCCACACGCCCCACACGCCTCACCCTCCCCACACGCCTCACCCTCCCCACACGCCTCACCCTCCTCACCCTCCCCACACGCCTCACCCTCCCCACACGCCTCACCCTCCCCACACGCCTCACCCTCCCCAC
The DNA here is from genome assembly GCF_044704955.1 of Pristiophorus japonicus. NCBI lineage: Eukaryota > Metazoa > Chordata > Chondrichthyes > Pristiophoridae > Pristiophorus > Pristiophorus japonicus. Next base: position 390,257 of record NW_027252307.1, read on the forward strand.
ACGCCTCACCCGCCTCACCCTCCCCACACGCCTCACCCTCCTCACACGCCTCAACCTCCCCACCCTCCTCACACGCCCCACACGCCTCACCCTCCCCATCCTCCTCACCCTCCTCACCCTCCCCACCCTCCTCACACACCCCACCCTCCCCACACGCCTCACCCTCCCCACCCTCCCCACACGCCTCACCCTCCCCCACCCTCCCCACACGCCTCACCCTCCTCACCCTCCCCACACGCCTCACCCTCCTCACCCTCCCCACACGCCTCACCCTCCCCCACCCTCCCCCACCCTCCCCACACGCCTCACCCTCCCCACCCTCCCCACACGTCTCACCCTCCCCCACCCTCCCCACACGCCTCACCCTCCTCACCCTCCTCACCCTCCCCACACGCCTCACCCTCCTCACCCTCCCCACCCTCCCCACCCTCCCCACACATCCCACCCTCCCCACACGCCTCACCCTCCCCACCCTCCTCACCCTCCCCACCCTCCTCACCCTCCCCACCCTCCTCACACGCCTCACCCTCCCCACACGCCTCACCCTCCTCACACGCCTCACCCTCCCCACACGCCTCACCCTCCCCACACGCCTCACCCTCCCCACACGCCTCACCCTCCTCACCCTCCCCACACGCCCCACCCTCCCCACACGCCTCACCCTCCCCACACGCCTCACCCTCCCCACACGCCTCACCCTCCCCACACGCCTCACCCTCCTCACCCTCCCCACACACCCCACCCTCCTCACCCTCCCCACACGCCTCACCCTCCCCACACGCCTCACCCTCCCCACACGCCTCACCCTCCCCACACGCCTCACCCTCCTCACACGCCTCACCCTCCTCACACGCCTCACCCTCCCCACACGCCTCACCCTCCCCACACGCCTCACCCTCCCCACACGCCTCACCCTCCTCACCCTCCCCACACGCCCCACCCTCCCCACACGCCTCACCCTCCTCACACGCCTCACCCTCCCCACACGCCTCACCCTCCCCACACGCCTCACCCTCCTCACCCTCCCCACACGCCCCACCCTCCCCACACGCCTCACCCTCCCCACACGCCTCACCCTCCCCACACGCCTCACCCTCCTCACCCTCCCCACACACCCCACCCTCCTCACCCTCCCCACACGCCTCACCCTCCCCACACACCCCACCCTCCCCACACGCCTCACCCTCCTCACCCTCCCCACACGCCTCACCAATCCCTCTCATGATCTAAGAAACTCAAGCCCGCTTCTCTCCCTGGGATCTCTTGTTATTGTGTAAATGCTGAATGCTCAAATGAAACTCCACACTGTGCTATTTAAAGAAGGCATCATCCATTTATTCTAAAATAATGGAGAGTGGAATTTGGTTCAGGTTTGTATAATAACATCACCCGTTAGCTCCGTGACATAAGGCACTCAGCTATCTTGTCCTTCATTCAATGTTTCCCGGCCTGCCCTTCCTTACCTGAAAGTTTGCCAGCCGAGTGAGGAGTCTCACTCCTCACACTCTGTACACCCAGGAAAGGGGGCTCGCAAATGTATTTTGTTTAATGGAAGAGAACGCAGTCTTAATGCAATTACGTAGACTAGGCCTATAGTCCCTAGAGTTTAGAAGAATGAGAGGTGATCTCATTGAAACATACAAAATTCTTACAGGGCTTGACAGGGTAGATGCAGGGAGGATGTTTCCCCCGGGCTGGGGAGTCTAGAACCAGGGGGTCACAGTCTCAGGATAAGGGGTCGGTCATTTAGGACTGAGATGAGGAGAAATCTCTTCACTCAGAGGGTGATGAATCTCTGGAATTCTCTACCCCAGAGGGCTGTATATTCAAGACTGAGATCGATTAATTTTTGGGAACTAAGGGAATTAAGTGATATGGGGATAGTGCGGGAAGGTGGGCTTGAGAACTCACTGAATGGCTCGAAGGGCCAAATGGCCGACTCCTGCTCCTAATTCTTAAGTTCTTAATGAAGCTGATTTGGAACAAGCTTCCTGTGTATCAGTATCAGAGAGTTCCGCAATCAACACCTCAACATCCACAAACATTGTCCAGAGACATACTTACACTGGAACCTTTCGACCCTTTAGGACCCGGTGGACCCTAACAAAAAGAAAGCAAGAGTCAGTCGCTTCACTGGCTAATGGATCTTCACACAATGTAAGGTGATCAGTGGGGAGTGAGACCGGTGAGAGGCTTGGTTCATAAACAGTTTCTTCATTTAATTTGAAACTCAAACTCAACCAACAGCTGTTCCTACAAAGGGCAATTGACCCAGTGCTCGGTGCATTTATTTGTCTATAGTTTTATCAATTGTAGGCGTTTCACGTTAATATTTACTTGTAAACATAGATATTGCTGTGTTGGTCTCTGGTCTGTGAGGTAATATTCACCATTTTGAAGAGAGCTTGGTGGGGCAGAGATAGACTGCGTTAAACACAGTAAAAAGTGAGTGGGGTAAAGTCAGTCCCCGGGTTTTACCCCCTGTGGGGCGCGGGGGGGGTGGGGGGAGAATGGATAAAATACAGCTTCCAGATTCTAAAGGGAACTTTGCTGGTGCATCTGCCAATGCTGAGAATGTGGAACTGTTTGGATTGGAGCTCCCCGGCATTACACATGGAAGAGATTGCTGTAAGCTGTGTTTGGGAACTAAGACGTGAATGGCGATCTCCCCCACAGGGACAGCCTCGAGCCGGTGTGGTGCCTCTTCAGTGCTAACCTTCCAAATGATGCCTTCCGTTGAGTTTCCACCCCTGAAACAAAGCTCCCGACATTCCCAAACCTGCCTTAAAGCTCGACGTTGGAAAAATCACCCAGCTGATTTGCAAAGATGCGATAAGGTCAGAATATAGTTCAATCAATGCTCGGGGATTAGTTTCTGTACATTGGACCGTTCGATACTTACAGTTAATCCAGGAGGGCCAGGAGGGCCGATGGGACCAGACTGACCATGGACACCCTGGAAGAGATTCACAAACATGGATTGTAAATGACTATATAATAGAATTGCCCGGGCTACAGTGGTGTAGTCGCTCTGTTACTCGATTAGTAATCCAGAGAATATGCGTTCAACTCTCAATAATCCGGAGAATATGAGTTCAACTCCAACAGTCGGCAGCTTGGGAATTTGAATTCCATTAAAAAAAATCTGGGAATAAAAATTTGGGATCAGTAAAGTGACCATGAAGCTGTCGGGTTGTTGTAAAAATCCAACTGGTTCACCAATGTCCCTCAGGGAAGGAAACCTGCCGTCCTTACCCGAAAATAAATCACACAAAGCAATGTGTTTGACATCAATAACATTCAACTGTTGCTATAGTGAAAGGAGATGTTTTAGGATGAATCCATTGATGCAGGTACTTCGGCGGAGGCCTACTCCGAGAGGGACTGGTGTCAATAGTTTGTGATGGACAAGGAACACTTGGCCACTCAACACTTACCGAATCTCCTTTTGGACCTCCAGTTCCCTGAGGACCTGATTGACCTCGATCACCTTTCTCACCCTGTTCTCCCGGAGGCCCAATCAAACCAATCAAACCGGGATGACCCTGTAACACAAGACATGCAGTCACCACACAGTTACAACAATACACAGACGTCCCAGCTCCAACATGGCTACATTCAAGAGTGTCAATGAATCTTGCAAACTCTTTGCAGTGCTCAGCTTGCTCCATTGAGAAATTAGTACAGGAGGTGGGCTGTTAGTACAGGAGGTGGGGAGTGGGCCGTCAGTACAGGAGGTGGGGAGTGGGCCGTCAGTACAGGAGGTGGGGAGTGGGCCGTCAGTACAGGAGGTGGGGAGTGGGCTGTTAGTACAGGAGGTGGGGAGTGGGCTGTTAGTACAGGAGGTGGGGAGTGGGCTGTCAGTACAGGAGGTGGGGAGTGGGCCGTCAGTACAGGAGGTGGGGAGTGGGCCGTCAGTACAGGAGGTGGGGAGTGGGCTGTTAGTACAGGAGGTGGGGAGTGGGCCGTCAGTACAGGAGGTGGGGAGTGGGCTGTTAGTACAGGAGGTGGGGAGTGGGCCGTCAGTACAGGAGGTGGGGAGTGGGCTGTCAGTACAGGAGGTGGGGAGTGGGCTGTCAGTACAGGAGGTGGGGAGTGGGCCGTCAGTACAGGAGGTGGGGAGTGGGCCGTCAGTACAGGAGGAGGGGAGTGGGCCGTCAGTACAGGAGGAGGGGAGTGGGCTGTTAGTACAGGAGGTGGGGAGTGGGCCGTCAGTACAGGAGGTGGGGAGTGGGCCGTCAGTACAGGAGGTGGGGAGTGGGCCGTCAGTACAGGAGGTGGGGAGTGGGCCGTCAGTGCAGGAGGTGGGGAGTGGGCTGTCAGTACAGGAGGTGGGGAGTGGGCTGTCAGTGCAGGAGGTGGGGAGTGGGCCGTCAGTACAGGAGGTGGGGAGTGGGCCGTCAGTGCAGGAGGTGGGGAGTGGGCCGTCAGTACAGGAGGTGGGGAGTGGGCCGTCAGTACAGGAGGTGGGGAGTGGGCTGTCAGTGCAGGAGGTGGGGAGTGGGCCGTCAGTGCAGGAGGTGGGGAGTGGGCCGTCAGTACAGGAGGTGGGGAGTGGGCTGTTAGTACAGGAGGTGGGGAGTGGGCCGTCAGTACAGGAGGTGGGGAGTGGGCCGTCAGTACAGGAGGTGGGGAGTGGGCCGTCAGTGCAGGAGGTGGGGAGGTGGGCTGTTAGTACAGGAGGTGGGGAGTGGGCTATTAGTACAGGAGGTGGGGAGTGGGCCGTCAGTACAGGAGGTGGGGAGTGGGCCGTCAGTACAGGAGGTGGGGAGTGGGCTGTCAGTACAGGAGGTGGGGAGTGGGCTGTCAGTACAGGAGGTGAGGAGTGGGCCGTCAGTGCAGGAGGTGGGGAGTGGGCCGTCAGTACAGGAGGTGGGGAGTGGGCCGGCAGTGCAGGAGGTGGGGAGGTTGGAGAAAGTAGGGGGTATAAATGAGTGGTTATTTTCCCTGCAGCCGTGGTGGTGGGGCAATTATGGTGTGGGAATTACTTTGTGTAAGAGTTGAATGGACTCCAAGAATTCCTCTGACTGGGGAGTCTAGAACCAGGGGTCACAGTCTCAGAATACGGGGTCGGACATTTAGGACTGAGATGAGCAGAAACCTCTTCACTCAGAGGGGGGTGAATCTCTGGAATTCTCTGCCCCAGAGGGCTGTGGGGCTCAGTCTTTGAGTTTATTCAAGACAGAGATCGATAGAATCGAGGGATATGGGGACAGTGCAGGGAAGTGGAGTTGAGGTCAATGATCAGCCGTGATCTCATTGAATGGCGGAGCAGGTTCGAGGGGCTGTATGGCCAACTCCTGCTCCTAATTCCGATGTTCTAAGAATGGGCAGTATTTGGTGAGGACCCTGTGACCAAAGTTCCCATTAACTTTTCAAAATTCCACACAGGCGCGATTTCTTCTTGTTATTAGCCGGTGAGGCATCCGACAGGGGCTCCGGAGAGCGGCCGAGCCCAGGGACCAAAGGCCGAGCCCAGGGACCCTACGGCCGAGCCCAGGGACCAAAGGCCGAGCCCAGGGACCAAAGGCCGAGCCCAGGGACCAAAGGCCGAGCCCAGGGACCAAAGGCCGAGCCCAGGGACCAAAGGCCGAGCCCAGGGACCAATGGCCGTGTCCGGGCCTGGGGACCAACGGCCGAGCCCAGGGACCAACGGCCGAGCCCAGGGACCAACGGCCGAGCCCAGGGACCAACGGCCGAGCCCAGGGACCAACGGCCGAGCCCAGGGACCAAAGGCCGAGCCCAGGGACCAAAGGCCGAGCCCAGGGACCAACGGCCGAGCCCAGGGACCAAAGGCCGAGCCCAGGGACCAACGGCCGAGCCCAGGGACCAACGGCCGAGCCCAGGGACCAACGGCCGAGCCCAGGGACCAACGGCCGAGCCCAGGGACCAAAGGCCGAGCCCAGGGACCAAAGGCCGAGCCCAGGGACCAAAGGCCGAGCCCAGGGACCAACGGCCGAGCCCTGGGACCAACGGCCGAGCCCAGGGACCAACGGCCGAGCCCAGGGACCAAAGGCCGAGCCCAGGGACCAAAGGCCGAGCCCAGGGACCAAAGGCCGAGCCCAGGGACCAAAGGCCGAGCCCAGGGACCAACGGCCGAGCCCTGGGACCAAAGGCCGAGCCCAGGGACCAATGGCTGAGCCCAGGGACCAACGGCCGAGCCCGGGGACCAATGGCTGAGCCCAGGGACCAACGGCCGAGCCCGGGGACCAACGACCGAGCCCAGGGACCAAAGGCTGTGCCCGGGGACCAATGGCCGTGTCCGGGCCTGGGGACCAATGGCCGTGTCCGGGACTGGGGACCAATGGCCGTGTCCGGGGACCAATGGCCGTGTCCGGGCCTGGGGACCAATGGCCGTGTCCGGGGACCAATGGCCGTGTCCGGGCCTGGGGACCAATGGCCGTGTCCGGGCCTGGGGACCAATGGCCGTGCCCGGGGACCAATGGCCGTGTCCGTGCCCAGGGACCAATGGCCGTGTCCGGGCCTGGGGACCAATGGCCGTGCCCGGGGACCAATGGCCGTGTCCGTGTCCGGGGACCAATGGCCGTGTCCGTGCCCAGGGACCAATGGCCGTGTCCGGGCCTGGGGACCAATGGCCGTGCCCGGGGACCAATGGCCGTGTCCGTGTCCGGGGACCAATGGCCGTGTCCGGGCCTGGGGACCAATGGCCGTGTCCGGGGACCAATGGCCGTGTCCGGGCCTGGGGACCAATGGCCGTGCCCGGGGACCAATGGCCGTGTCCGTGCCCAGGGACCAATGGCCGTGTCCGGGCCTAGGGACCAATGGCCGTGTCCGGGCCTGGGGACCAATGGCCGTGTCCGGGGACCAATGGCGGTGTCCGTGCCCGGGGACCAATGGCCGTGTCCGGGCCTAGGGACCAATGGCCGTGTCCGGGCCTAGGGACCAATGGCCGTGTCCGGGCCTGGGGACCAATGGCCGTGTCCGGGCCTGGGGACCAATGGCCGTGTCCGGGCCTGGGGACCAATGGCCGTGTCCGGGCCTGGGGACCAATGGCCGTGTCCGTGCCCAGGGACCAATGGCCGTGTCCGGGCCCGGGGACCAATGGCCGTGTCCGGGCCTGGGGACCAATGGCCGTGTCCGTGCCCAGGGACCAATGGCCGTGTCCGTGCCCAGGGACCAATGGCCGTGTCCGGGCCCGGGGCCCAATGGCCGTGGCCGGGCCCGGGGACCAATGGCCGTGTCCGGGGACCAATGGCCGTGTCCGGGCCCAGGGACCAATGGCCGTGTCCGGGCCTGGGGACCAATGGCCGTGTCCGGGCCTGGGGACCAATGGCCGTGTCCGGGCCTGGGGACCAATGGCCGTGTCCGGGCCTGGGGATGGGAGGAGGCGGACCCGCGTGAGTCAGTGACACCGCCTGGGGAACCATTCACCTCGGATCCCAGCTGAGAAACGTACCTTCTCACCCTTCGTTCCAGGGTCACCCTTGAGGCCTGGCAAACCGGGAGGGCCCTGGAAAACAGAAAGAAACATCACTGTCACAATCGGGCTGACTTCCTGTCAGAGAAACAAGTTGAAATGCGAGTGTTGTGGGTACAAACCATTGGGCCAGGTGGACCTGTGGGACCAGGTGGACCTGGGAAACCTTGCTCGCCCTACGTTTAAACAAAGAAATGAGCGTGTTAGACAAACAAAAGGTTCTCAGTTGTCAGAGAAATGATTACGTTACTGAAAGAAAGCGATCCTAGCGACTCTGTTGGTTCAGAGTCGGAGTCCTTTACTTACGACTGGGCCTGGGATTCCTCGTAGTCCCTCCGAGCCAGGTTTTCCTGGAGATCCTTGTGGGCCCACTGGGCCTGTCTTGCCAGGAGGACCTTCAGCACCACTGTCACCCTGAGGAGAAGGAGAGACATCATGAAGGATCAATCGGTCAATGGGCATCGAATCGCACAGCTCAGGAGGAGGCCATTGGGCCCATCGAGCCTGTGCCGGCTCTGTGACAGAGCGATCCCCATCAGTCCCACTCCCCGCTCTGTCCCCACAGCCCGGCACATTTCTCCGTTTCAAATATTTATCCAATTCCCGGTTTGAAAGTTACTATTGAATCTGCTCCCTGTCAGGCAGCGCGTTCCCGATCACAACAACTCGCTGCGTAAACACATTCTCCTCATCTCCCCCTCGGGCTCTTTTGGCAATTATTGTCAATCTGTGTCCCTCTGGTTACTGACCCGCCTGCCCCGGGGAACAGTTTCTCCCGATTTACTCCATCACAACTCTTCATAATCCTGAACACCTCGATCAAATCTCCCCTTAACCTTCTCTGCTCCAAGGAGAACAACCCCAGCTTCTCCAGTCTCTCCAAGTAACGGAAGTCCCTCGTAACCGGTCCGTGAAGGAAATTCATGGAATGAGGAGAATCTCTAAAATCCTGCATTTCGTAGAATCATCGGATGATACAGCACAGGATGAGGCCATTCAGCCCCTCCTATATGAGCCATTCATCCTTTCTCCAGAGCCCTGCTCACTAGAAAATATTAAATGTGCATTGACAATCACTGTGAATAACTGCATCTCCATCGGCAACTCACCGAACGAGGCTTCAGCGTGGGATCAAAACTGACATTGAAGGACTTTTGTTGGGGAAAGGTAATAAGGACTACAGAACCAAGGCGGGAAATGGAGTTAAGATACAGATCAGCCACGATCTGTTCCTGTGTAACAGGCTCGAGGGGCTGAATGGCCTCCTCCTGTTCCTGTGTAACAGGCTCGAGGGGCTGAATGGCCTCCTCCTGTTCCTGTGTAACAGGCTCGAGGGGCTGAATGGCCTCCTCCTGTTCCTGTATAACAGGCTCGAGGGGCTCAATGGGCCTCCTCCTGTTCCTGTGTAACAGGCTCGAGGGGCTCAATGGGCCTCCTCCTGTTCCTGTGTAACAGGCTCGAGGGGCTCAATGGGCCTCCTCCTGTTCCTGTGGAACAGGCTCGAGGGGCTGAATGGCCTCCTCCTGTTCCTGTGTAACAGGCTCGAGGGGCTGAATGGCCTCCTCCTGTTCCTGTGTAACAGGCTCGAGGGGCTCAATGGGCCTCCTCCTGTTCCTGTGGAACAGGCTCGAGGGGCTCAATGGCCTCCTCCTGTTCCTGTGTAACAGGCTCGAGGGGCTGAATGGCCTCCTCCTGTTCCTGTGTAACAGGCTCGAGGGGCTGAATGGCCTCCTCCTGTTCCTGTGTAACAGGCTCGAGGGGCTGAATGGCCTCCTGTTCCGATGTTCCTTAACTATGACTTGCATTGTGCCATCCAGTGGATGACAAACACTCAGTATCCATAACACGAGTTGCAGAAACATTGCACAATACTTCCAGCTACTTGGCTTCAATCGTAAGGTTGTTTGTTCCAGGGGTAAATCTGTGCAACAGATGCTTCTGACCAAACCTTCCGTTATTTCTTACACTCATTAATCTGCCTCAGTCCACATCTTTCCCTTTGTTGTGTTTACATCATCCAAAGGAGTTTGATGCTCGATCAGGCGGCTGTGGATCGCTGTCCTCGTTATCGCCCCCTCGGCCGGAGACGATCAGGCTACTTGACAAGCATCAGCCCTGGCTCAGTGGGCAGCACTCTCACCTCTCAGTCGGAAGGTTGTGGGTTCATGACCTACTCCACAAACTGGAGCCCATGTTCCAGGCCGACACTCCCAGTGCAGTACTGAGGGAGCATCGCACTGTCGGAGGGGCAGTACTGAGGGAGCGCTGCACTGTTGGAGGGGCAGTACTGAGGGAGTGCCGCACTGTCGGAGGGGCAGTACTCAGGTAGCGCTGCACTGTTGGAGGGGCAGTACTGAGGGAGTGCTGCACTGTCGGAGGGGCAGTACTGAGGGAGTGCTGCACTGTCGGAGGGGCAGTACTGAGGGAGTGCTGCACTGTTGGAGGGGCAGTACTGAGGGAGTGCCGCATTGTCGGAGGGGCAGTACTGAGGGAGTGCTGCACTGTTGGAGGGGCAGTACTGAGGGAGTGCTGCACTGTTGGAGGGGCAGTACTGAGGGAGTGCTGCACTGTTGGAGGGGCAGTACTGAGGGAGCGCTGCACTGTTGGAGGGGCCATCTTTTGGATAAGCCATTAAATTATGGAGGTGAAAGTTTTAACTGCAGTAACAGAAGAGTAGGGGAGTTCTCCCCCGGCTCCTGAGCAACATTCAACCCTCGACCAACGTCACCGAAACAGATCATCTGAGTGCCGTGTTTCTTTGCATCACCACAGTGACTGCACTTTAACAAAAATGAATTGTCTGTGATGTGCTTTCGGATGTCCTGAGGACACGAGAGGAAGTGTCGAAATGCAACTCTTTTAACGTCCATTGACAGAGCGGAGCACAGGCCCCTGATGTTCCCGGGCGGGTCTGAAAACCTCAAGCAATTATGCAAATCAAAATCAAGGCTTTTGAATCTAGAGTCGTCCAGTCAGTCACTTTCATCACAGCACCAGTGTTCGATTCGAGTGTCTCTTCATAGAATCATAGAAATTTACAGCACGGGAGGAGGCCATTCGGCCCATCGTGTCCGCGCAACCGACAAAGAGCTACCCAGCCTAATCCCACTTCCCAGCTCTCGGTCCGTAGCCCTGCAGGTTACAGCACTTCAGGTGCACATCCAAGTATCGTTTAATGGGAACTCTTTCCCTTTTAGTCAGAGTTTGGGTGTCCCACCTTGGATGGAGATCCCAGCCTTTGAGAGCGTGCAGGAATGATTCACCAGGATTGGACCTGGGACAAAGGGACTGAGTTATGACGAGAGTCGAAGTAAACTTGTGAATATTCCCTGGAGATGAGCCGGTTAAACTCGGATTTTCTCGAGGTGTTTAAAAGTGTGACGGGAATTGACGAGGTATGAAGGGACGGATTATTTTCTGGTTGGAGAATCCAGAACCGTACAACTCAAACATCTACACAAAGCGCTGTGAGAATATGGGGGCGGTCACAGGAGGCCAAGGTGCATAGTGAAAGACTTGCAGTTAGAGAAGAGTTTAAATGGGAGACATCGTTATGTGGTAAGTGATGGTGTTAAGTGATGTGGAGATATGGCAGGAATCAGGGTGAATAAGGTCAAGCTCCCAGGGTAAACAAAAATGGTGCAACATCTCCGAGCTCCAAATGGCCTACGTGTAGGCATCTCTCTCCCTTACCTTTGCACCTTTCTCTCCTTGTCTCCCCTCAGAACCTGCAGGACCATGAGGACCCTAGAAAACACCAAAGAAAAACATCTTAAAAAGGTACAGCCTTTAAATCATGCATGCTGTTGCAAATACTCATGGACACTGCTGATTTTGCCGCAGCGTGTAGTGAGCCGTCACTGAGGCTTTGAGTGGAGATTATCGGGAATCCTGTTTGACGTTTCACACTCACCCTCTTTCCTGGAGGACCAGGTGGCCCGGCCTCACCAGTTGGACCAGGAGAACCCTGGGAAAAGAAAGGTGACGTTAGAATCTTCATTCGGGTATCGTACACTGGTGTGTTACACAACTGCTCACAGAAAGCTGAGCCAATTTTGTGCCTGCCTTTCCAATTATGTTACACAAGGCGCCGTGTATCACTGGATGTGAAGTTTGCCGAAATCCATCGCTCACATCCTTCCATCACATTGTGACCATCACACCTCATGCTCCATTTTGTCTGCAACACTGGGGCTGGATTTTTGGCATTGCTGATTTCGGGGCGGTAATGGTGGAGGGCGGTAAGGTTTGTGCCCAGGAACAGTTTGCACCTCAGTCAGTAACATTGGGCCGCTGGGCCCTGAGTGTGGGGCGCAATGCTAAGGGAGGCGCGTTGTACCCCTCTCTCGGGTGTTAGGGTGGGAAACTCCCGAGTTAAAGAGCCAGGCCAGGAGCGCTCCCAGAGATGTCTGGGGAGAAAAACAACCTGAAAAAAACATTCCCTAAACATTGCCCACGCCGCCAGAACATAAATCGCAAAACAAATTAAAAGAAAAAACAATCACACTTGCCTTAGGACGACATTACCTCCCTCACTGCAGTCGGTATCGCGTGGACTGCCGTCTTTCCCAGGCACTCAGTCGGGGCACGGGTCGGGCAGGCCTCAAAACTCGCGCTGCACACACCCGGGGCGCTGGCGCTGTACACACCCGGGGCGCTGCACACACCCGGGGCGCTGCACACACCCGGGGCGTTGTACACACCCGGGGCGCTGCACACACCCGGGGCGTTGGCGCTGTACACACCCGGGGCGTTGTACACACCCGGGGCGTTGGCGCTGTACACACCCGGGGCGTTGTACACACCCGGGGCGCTGGAGTCACACCCGGGGCGCTGGAGTCACACCTGGGGCGCTGCACACACCCGGGGCGCTGCACACACCCGGGGCGCTGCACACACCCGGGGCGCTGCACACACCCGGGGCGTTGGCGCTGTACACACCCGGGGCGCTGCACACACCCGGGGCGTTGTACACACCCGGGGCGCTGCACACACCCGGGGCGTTGGCGTTGTACACACCCGGGGCGCTGTACACACCCGGGGCGCTGCACACACCCGGGGCGTTGGCGCTGCACACACCCGGGGCGCTGCACACACCCGGGGCGCTGGAGTCACACCCGGGGCGTTGCACACACCCGGGGCGTTGCACACACCCGGGGCGCTGGAGTCACACCCGGGGCGTTGTACACACCCGGGGCGTTGTACACATCCGGGGCGCTGCACACACCCGGGGCGTTGCACACACCCGGGGCGCTGGAGTCACACCCGGGGTGCTGCACACACCCGGGGCGTTGTACACACCCGGGGCGCTGCACACACCCGGGGCGTTGTACACACCCGGGGCGTTGCACACACCCGGGGCGCTGCACACACCCGGGGCGTTGCACACACCCGGGGCGCTGGAGTCACACCCGGGGCGCTGCACACACCCGGGGCGCTGCACACACCCGGGGCGTTGCACACACCCGGGGCGCTGGAGTCACACCCGGGGCGCTGCACACACCCGGGGCGTTGGCGCTGCACACACCCGGGGCGCTGGAGTCACACCCGGGGCGCTGGAGTCACACCTGGGGCGCTGCACACACCCGGGGCGTTGGCGTTGTACACACCCGGGGCGCTGCACACACCCGGGGCGTTGGCGTTGTACACACCCGGGGCGCTGCACACACCCGGGGCGTTGGCGCTGCACACACCCGGGGCGCTGCACACACCCGGAGCGCTGCACACACCCGGGGCGGTACACACCCGGGGCGTTGTACACCAGGTGCCACTCTTCTGGGCGATGCTGCTCCGCGCTGCCACAAAACCCGAGCCGAGGATCGCTGTGGGGCGGGAGGCTGACCTCATTGTCGCCACCATTGCCACCGCTCCAGGGGTGAAAAACGGAGCACAAAGGGCCGGAAAATCCCCCCACTAGGGGTCAGATCTTTCCCTCTACTCCATTCCTGGAAATCGATCGGCTCGTGTGGGCTCTTTGATCCTATTTTTTTGGGCCAGGCCTCTGTACCAGACAAGTCCCCCTCCCCTCTGTACCAGACAGGTCCCCCTCCCCTCTGTACCAGACAAGTCCCCCTCCCCTCTGTACCAGACAGGTCCCCCTCCCCTCTGTACCAGACAGGTCCCCCTCCCCTCTGTACCAGACAGGTCCCCCTCCCCTCTGTACCAGACAAGTCCCCCTCCCCTCTGTACCAGACAGGTCCCCCTCCCCTCTGTACCAGACAGGTCCCCCTCCCCTCTGTACCAGACAGGTCCCCCTCCCCTCTGTACCAGACAGGTCCCCCTCCCCTCTGTACCAGACAGGTCCCCCTCCCCTCTGTACCAGACAGGTCCCCCTCCCCTCTGTACCAGACAAGTCCCCCTCCCCTCAATGCTGAGCCCTTCAGCCCCTCTGCCCCATCAGGACATGTCGTGGTTCGTGCAAACCCTTTGGTCAGACTAGAATTCAGGAGACCTATCGGTAACCCAGGGGCACTGAGGCAAGTTACTGCTCCCCCAACTAGTGCCCCACCTGAGCACATTCTGAGCTGAACAGTGCCGCATCCCATTGGGTTGTCCCTTCCCCTCTTGACCATGGCTCAGTAGTTGACCTGCTGGTTATCCAACCCCCTACAAACCTAACTCTCCCCTAACAAGCATCCATTGCCAATTAGTTTTGAACTCACTGTCTGTCCAGGTTCACCATCTTCTCCCTTGTCCCCTGAAGGTCCATCTTGACCCTGTTGAGAAAGAAAAAGGCCAGGTTATGAGGGTCTTGTGGCTGCTTCATCACCTTTTGAAGATTTACTCAGATTTGATCATCGAGTTCACGAGCAGAATTCCAATTCTATCTCCATGTGTTAGAACAAACATGTCAAAAAAATCATCAATACTTTTTGATGCTGAAATTGAGAGCATCCATCTGTCACATCAGCCGCAAACCACAACACGGAATAAATAGAGCATCCTTCACCCCAAGGGCTTGGATTAATACTCTCAAGGTGTTTATCGCAGACATTTAATCAATGATTCTACTCAGCAGCAATTCTCTCTTAACTAAACAAATCTTGAGCTTACCGGAGGTCCGGATTCACCAGGAGGGCCAGGGTCACCAGGGAAACCAACCGGTCCCTAAGGAAAGGGGGAGAAAAAGAGCAAAAGGTCAGTGCTTGGTCATCCTGAGGAGTTCCAAGTGAAGAGCAAGTTTACATCTGCGACGAGTGTCTGCGATCCCGACGATTGTCGGAGGTAGACAGGAGTTAGACAACCTTGAGGTCATGTGGGGGAATGAGTTGGAGTAGAAGGGGGAGAGGCGTCTCAGTTTACACACAGCGAGGAGGCAGAGACATCCTCTGCTCAGTTTCTCGGAGCAAAGCAGAGAAAACGCGGCCGTTCCTGATGGATTGAAATAAGAATGCCCCGATTATTTTTTTTTGAAGGGTGAAGGGCTGAGATAGGGTGGCCAATCCTCCAGCAATAGAAGATTAATCTCTGGGACACTGCTTCTGTAAGCAAAAACCCGGGAGATAAATCATTGGGGCATTAAACAAAATGTGTTTTTTGAGCGAGGTTAGGAACTAGTGATTAGGAGACTTTGATGAAGGAGCAGAAAGGGTTGATGAGGGCCCTGCAGATGTTGTATATATGGACTTTCAAAAAGTATTTGATAAAGTACCACATAACAGATTTACTCGAAAATAAAAGCACATGGTATTAAAGGGATGGTGGTAAGTTGGGTATGTAATTGGCTGTGGATTGGAGGCAGAGAGTGGTGAACAGATGGTTTTCTGACTGGAGAAAAGTATGCAGTGGGTTCCCCCAGGGATTGGTATTAGGACCATTGCTTTTCTTGTTATATATAAATGACCTGGACTTGGCTACAGGGAGTATAATTTCAAGTTTGTAGATGATGCAAAACTTGGCTATGTAGTAAATAGTGAGCAGGATGGTAGCAGATGTCAGGGAGACAGAGACAGACTGGTGATATTTGCAGACACGAGGCAGATGCAATTTAATGCAGATAAGTGTAAAGTGGTGCAGTTTGGGAGAAGCAACATGGAAAGGCAGGATAATCTCAATGGTGCTATTTTGATGCCCTTCACAAATCCTTGCAGGTGGCACGGCAAGTTGAGAATGTGGTTCAGAAAGCGTCTGGGATACTGGGCTTTGTAAATAGAGACATTGAATACAGAAACAAGGACGTCACACTAAACCTTCACAATTCACTGGTCCGGCCTCAGCTGGAATACTGTGTCCAATTCTGGGCACCACACTTTCGGAAGGATGTGAAGGTCATGGAGAGGGTGTGGAGGAGATTGACCAGAGTGGTTCCAGGGATGAGGGAGTTCAGTGACGGGGAGAGACTGGAGAAGCTGGGGGTTGAGCAGAGAAGGTTAAGGGGAGATTTAATAGAGGTGTGAAAACTCATGAGGGCTTTTGATAGAGCAAGTAGGGAGAAACGGTTTCTTCTGGCAAGTGGGTCGGTAACCAGAGGTCATCGTTTAAAATAATTGGCAAAAGAACCAGAGGGGAACTGAGGAGAAATGTCTTCACACAGAGAGTTGTTGTGATCTGGAACACAATCCCTGAAAGGGCGGTGGAATTAGATTCCACGGGAACGTTCAAAAGGAAATTGGCCAAGATGTATTTGAAGGGGATTAATGTGCAGGGTTACGGGGGAAAAACTGGGGTGTGGAACTAAATTGGATAGCTCTCTCACAGAGCCGGCACAGGCTCGATGGGCCGAATGGCCTCCTCCTGTGCTGTAAGACTGTGAGTCTATGAAACAGTGAGTTTGGAACCTGACTGTCTGGGCATTGGGACAGTGATTGATGGACAATTACGGAGGTAAACTGAAAATGGTTGGAGGATGAAGAGAAGGGATAGGAAGGAGGAGGAGAGGATGATGAGTGTGAGGTGCTGGAAATGCTCATATACTCACAGGGCTGCCCTTAGGACCATCGTCACCAGGAGGACCTTTCGGACCTGGAGGCCCAGCAGAGCCAGATGGTCCAGATTCACCTTTCTCACCACGTTCGCCTTTCGGGCCCTGCGGAGGATTCAAACAACTCATTAACGGCACACAGAGAGTCCGAGGGCGGCTGGGCTTCTTACAAATCCACTTGGAGTTCACATTTCAGTGCTATACTGGAGGAGCGTCGCAGGGGCAGTACTGAGGGAGTGCCGCACTGTCGGAGGGGCAGTACTGAGGGAGTGCCGCACTGTCGGAGGGGCAGTACTGAGGGAGTGCTGCACTGTCGGAGGGGCAGTACTGAGGGAGTGCCGCACTGTCGGAGGGGCAGTACTGAGGGAGTGCCGCACTGTCGGAGGGGCAGTACTGAGGGAGTGCCGCACTGTCGGAGGGGCAGTACTGAGGGAGTGCTGCACTGTCGGAGGGGCAGTACTGAGGGAGTGCTGCACTGTCGGAGGGGCAGTACTGAGGGAGTGCTGCACTGTCGGAGGGGCAGTACTGAGGGAGTGCTGCACTGTCAGAGGGGCAGTACTGAGGGAGTGCTGCACTGTCGGAGGGGCAGTACTGAGGGAGTGCTGCACTGTCGGAGGGGCAGTACTGAAGGAGTGCTGCAATGTTGGAGGTGCCTTCTTTCAGATGAGACGTTAAACCGAGGCCCCATCTGCCCTTTAGGGCGGATCTAAGAGATTCCACGGCCTATTGAAAGAAGAGCAGGGGAGTTCTCCTCGGTGTCCTGGGGCCAATATTTGGCCCTCAATCAACATCACTAAAACCAGATGATCTGGTCGTAATGACATTGCTGTTTGTGGGAGCTTGCTGTGCGCAATCTGGCTGCTGCGTTCCCACATTACAACAGGGACCACACTTCAAAAATACTTCACTGGCTGTGAAGCGCTTTGGATCATTGTGAGGTTGGTAAAGGCGCTATAGAAATGCTTTCTGTTCTTTCTTTCACATGGAGTGATGGGTTGGGTGGGGGATGGAATGGGGGGATGTGCAGGAATTGCCCCAGTCACTGTGATGGTGACTCTCTCAGCGACCATTCCCTCTGTTTACTTCGAGTGAATCATTAACACTTTCGACTAAGATGAGCTGAGGGATTCAGTTATCCTCAGACCCAACACAAATCCTTTGAGCTGATACAACCCTGTCCTCAGCTGCCACGCCCCTGGGTTCCATTTCGTAATTTAATCCTTTCAATTGAGAAAACAAGACTGTTGTACAGAGGTGGGTGGGGGAGGGGGCAGTGAGAGATACATGTGGCAAGTGGTGTGACAGAGGGAAATATACATAACTCATTACAGGCAAGAGCGCCCAGCACTTACAGGCATTCCCAGGTATCCTGGAGGTCCCGGCGTTCCCGCTTCACCTGAATCACCCTGCGGGAAAACAGAGACACGTTGAAGCTGTTAGTGAAATGCTACCCAAAATACTTCATGACATCCTCTGTGAGTGATCCATGTCAATCCCAGTTGGACACAGTAACTGTGTATACATCAATCCCAGTGGGACACAGTAACTGTGTATCCATCAATCCCAGTTGGACACAGTAACTGTGTATACATCAATCCCAGTGGGACACAGTAACTGTGTATCCATCAATCCCAGTTGGACACAGTAACTGTGTATACATCAATCCCAGTGAGACACAGTAACTGTGTATCCATCAATCCCAGTGGGACACAGTAACTGTGTATCCATCAATCCCAGTTGGACACAGTAACTGTGTATCCATCAATCCCAGTGGGACACAGTAACTGTGTATCCATCAACCCCAGTGAGACACAGTAACTGTGTATCCATCAATCCCAGTGGGACACAGTAACTGTGTATACATCAACCCCAGTGAGACACAGTAACTGTGTATACATCAATCCCAGTGGGACACAGTAACTGTGTATCCATCAATCCCAGTGGGACACAGTAACTGTGTATACATCAATCCCAGTGAGGCACAGTAACTGTGTATACATCAGTCCCAGTGGGACACAGTAATTTATATAACTCTACACACATTCGGAGCAGTATTTGGAAGCTGATGTAAGGGAAGGAAGAATTGAGGAGCCTACCTTTTCGCCCACAGATCCAGGGTTACCAATTCCTCCCGAAGGACCTTGAGGACCCTGTAACAGAAAGAACACACTGGATTTTAAGACAGACCATGCCAGGGGACTGAAGGGCAGGCTTCATTCTCAAGACTGGGATTCATATAATACACACAGTGCCTGCTCTGTCACTTTCCATCTCAAGTCAGGCTCGTGCGATCTTCACACTCTCCAGTACAACACCCATATAATAAACGCAGCAGATGACCACTGCCATTGTTCACAGTGTCCTTCCCAAATGCTTTTACTCAGGACAGTGTCTGTGGATTTGATGTATCTCAGTACTTTGGAATGTTGTTTTGTAATCCCATATCCCGTCTCTCTGTCTCTCCCTCTCTCAAAGCTTCACAAGGGTGATTCAGCTCAGCTGGTCCAATCTCTCAGTGTATGACGGGACAAATGTCTTGTTTACTTCCAACTGGATCTATATCTTATTCCGTGAATGGAGCCTCCTCCAGCCTGTCGAGATCTCTGCGCTGCTCCAATTCTGGCCTCTTGCCGATCCCTGATTTCCATCGCTCCACCATTGGCGGTCGTGCCTTCAGTTGTCTGGGGCCTGAGCTGTGGAATTCCCTCCCTAAACCTGTCCGCCTCTCTCTCCTCCTTCTCAAAGCACTCCTTAAAACTTCCCTCTTTGACCAAGCTTTTGGTCACCTGTTCTCATATCTCATGTGGCTCGGGTTCAAGTTCCGTGTCGGATTTTCGCTCCTGTGAAGCACCTTGGGCTGTTTTACTACGTTAAAGGCACTATATAAATGTAAGCTGTTGTTGTTGTTGTAAAATTGATGGACAATCTAAGTCAAAACACTGGGCACAGCTTTGGGACTGATTCAAAGACAAAGGATTGAGAATGTAGGTAAGCTGAGTTTCGCTTCACTGCAGCGTAACCATGGTTACTGTGGAGGATAAAATATTGGAAGGAGTACTTACCTCTGCTCCTGGAGCACCCGATGGGCCTCTGGGCCCTGGTGGGCCTGGTGGACCCTGGTAACAGAAATATTGGACATGTCAATCACATTACTGTCACTCATCACCGGAAAACCAACACATTGCAATAAGGAAAAAAAAGCCTCATTGAATTCAATGGAGGCTCGATTATACAAAGACGCACACACTCACCATTGGGCCAACATCACCCGTTTCACCTTTATCACCTGCTGGACCAGGTAATCCCTGGAAAAAATTAGAACGTGCAGTGGTTATTATTTCCACGTATATCAACAGGGAAACATCCCTCAGGCTCATTTCCCACAATTTCCCATGTGGGATCGAGTGTGGGCTTTACAGGATGTGAAGATGAGGGGGTGGGAGGGACAAATGGGGGTCTTTTAACTGCTCCCAAACCATCAGGCTTCCCTCGACCCTTGGACCCCCCCCGCACCAGCCCCCGGAGAGAACAACCCACCCAGCAAGGTAATGACGATGAGGTGCTCATTCTCAAACAACGACAGAGTGAGAACCAGCTGGCAGTCTCCGTTCATGAGTGAATTGGTAAAAGTCGACGGCTGGGATAAGTCAGCAACTTCATTCCCGTTGTATCTGTGACAACCAGGGTGCTGCAAGGTGAACTAGCCGGACCCTGGTCATTTTTGTCTCGCAAGTCCTATGTTGTTAAGGCTTGAACAAAATCTATTGGAGACTTGCACCCTGGTGTTACAGTGACTCCCAGCAGATTTTAGATTCACAATCTAGCCCCAAATAAATCAAACTAACCCTGTTTATTTTCCCAATGAGTCCCTCTGTGTGGCTCGAATGCCTGCAGAGTAGTGCGTTGATTGAAGAATCTTGATCCCCCTCGGGAAGCTGTGAGTTTACCCAACGGACTGACAAGAATCATGCAGGGATATAGAATCATCAAATCGCACAGCACAGGAGGAGGCCATTGGGCCCATCGAGCCTGTGCCGGCTCTGTGACAGAGCGATCCAATCAGTCCCACTCCCCGCTCTTTCCCCACAGCCCGGCACATTTCCCCCTTCCAGTATTTATCCAATTCCTGGTTTGAAAGTTACTATTGAATCTGCTCCCACCGCCCTTTCAGGCAGCGCATTCCTGATCACAACAACTCGCTGCGTAAACACGTTCTCCCCATCTCCCTCACTGGTTCTTTTGCCAATTACCATAAATCTGTGTCCCTCTGGTTACTGACCCTCCTGTCACTGGGATCAGTTTCCCCTTATTTACTCCATCAAAACACCTCATAATTTTGAACTTCACTATTTAATCTCCTCTTTAATCTGCTCCAAGGAGAACAACCCCAGCTTCTCCAGTCTCTCTCCGTCACTGAGGTCCCCCATCCCTGATACCGTTCGAGTAAATCTCTCCTGCACCCTCTCTAAGACCTTTACATCTTTCCTAAAGTGCGGAGCACAGAATTGAACACAATACTCCAACTGAGGCCGAACCCGTGTTTTTCAAAGGTTGAGTGTGACTTTATCACTTGTATTCCTCCATTAATAAAGCTAGGGACCACATATGTTTTTTTAACAGCCTTCTCAACTTCTCCTGTCACCGTCAAAGATTTGTGTATGTACACACCCAGCTGTCTCTGATCCTGCACCCCCTTTAAAACTGTACCCTTTAGTTAATGTTGCTTCTCCTCATTGTTCCTTCCAAATACATATAGAGTAGATACTTTGTCCTTGTGTTTTTAATACAGTGAATAAGACAATGCGTCAGGTTGTAGCACTGCAGGGTCAGACACTGCATGGGGGCAGGCCGTCACACTGAGCTTTTAATTCAGCTCCGAGTGTGGTCACACACCCTGGAGCAGTCGGAAATGTATTGCCCGTTTCCGACAATCATAACACAAGTTTAGTATTGTGTCTCTGACAGTAATAAACGGGTAGATCGGGGCACGGGGAGTGTTGACAATGAAGAGCGACAGGAGTGAGTGATCGGAGAAGGAACGTTACAACAAGAACATAAGTACGGCTGGAGCAAAAACAGGCCATCGGCCCATGAACCCCGTCCCATCCAGAGCCCATTCCTGATCACTCATCGCTCATACCCTCCCTCTACATCCCGAACTGGGACACGTCGGGGCTGGTGAGGTTCGATTGACTCTAGCTGCCATGTGCAGTGACATCATTAACGCGTTCAACAAACACGATCTCTCTGGACATGTTCCGGATTTCATCACAAACTTCGCCCAGAGAAAATCTGGAATTGATTATCGATCCGCTGTGCATGGTGACAGGTGATCTCACCCTCCCCCCACCGAACCCCCCCCCCCCCACAAAACACCTCCGCTCACACCCCCACAAAATAATCCCCCTCACCCTGAACACCCCCGCTCCTCACCCCAAAAACACCTCCGCTCACACCCCCCCAACCTGAACACCCCCCCTCCTCACCCCAAAAACACCTCCACTCACACCCACCCCAAACCCCCCCCACCCTGAACACACCTCCTCCTCACCCCAAACCCCCCTCGCAAAACACCTCCGTTCACCCCTCAAAACAACTGCCCCTTCCCCCCCAAAACACCTCTCCAAAAACACCTCCCCTCACCTCCAAAAACACCTCCCCTCACCCCCTTAAAACACGTTAACACGTTCCCCGCACCCCCCACCCACCCTTTCCCCGGAGAATCCAGCAGTGTTGGAATCTCATTCTCCTCTTCAATCCCCTGCTCCCTCCTAGGATCAGCCCTGAGCCAGTAAGAAGGGATGGCCGTTGGTTATTGTGCAGATTCCATTGGGTGTCCTCAGAGATGTCTCAACCAAACCAAGAAACTAACTGAAAGGATGTGAAATGAATGGGCAGCTTGTCGTGTTTCCCACACTTGAGTGCCAGCCAGGAAGATAGTATTAAACAGGTAGACTTTCAGTAACTTACCTGAAGACCAACTGGGCCAGGAGGACCATGGAAACCCCTTGGTCCTTCATCACCTTTCTGGCCAAAGAGACCTTGCTGTCCTCTTGGACCAGGCTCACCATCAGCACCCTAAAACACAAGCAAGGCAAGGTATCAGAACTCTCACCTGTGGACACTAACTCAGCAAATGGTCTAACGCAGGAACCATGCACGGGGCTGTACTCACGGCAGGGCCAGGTTGTCCTATAGGGCCTTGGGGTCCCGATGGACCAGGTGGACCCTGTAAACAGAACATGAGACACACATTTTCAGTGAGAGTTATTGGATCCAATACAAGGTCTAGCCTGAAGTACATGGGCTGATGTTCCCGATTGTTACAGATTGCTTGGACAGTCAATGGTCAATCACACCATTTATTGGGTTTCTGTGGCTCTTCTGGCAAAGTTCCGGCGGGTGAGTGGGAGAACCCCAGCGGAAATTCACCCCCGCATTGAGCTTCGGGCAACGTGGGGGAACATTCAGCCTCGGAGGGTGCACAGACATCAACAGGAAGGAAAATCAGGTGGACTTACTTAACGGGCATGTTTTGTGCCTCCGCCAAAGATGAATTTGATCCCCTTTGTTCCGTGGCATGGACAGGTCAAGTGAACACACTCCCATTGGGCTGGAACTAGTTGAGCATTCCTGAGGATTCTGTGCAGCACATGTACCTCGTGGAATGATGCAACTTTATCATCACTCAATACCCCGGTCAAAAGTCTTCAAGGAGGATTCCAACTGAGCCAGGATAAGTCCTGTCAACACTTGGAGCCAAGTCTATCTCCTTTGAGTCCAAGAGTTGGAGACAGAGCCAGAGAGAGCTTGATGTCCAGTTCGATCAAATGACCCATTCCAATCAATTCAGGGCCCTTTTTTCCCTCAGCATTTCCACAACAGGATTCAGACACATTCCCGAGGGGCCCAGTGCAGAACTTTAACTCTTCATGGGCTAGGTCAGAAGCAGGTTATTATCTGAACTGGTCATTTATCTTATTGCCTTTTGTGGGAGCTTGCTGGGCACAAATGGGCTGCGATGTTTCCGACATTACAACAGTGACCACACTTCAAAAGTGCTTCATTGGCTGTGAAGCGTTTTGGGACGTCCCAAAATGCAAGCTCTTTCTTCCTTTTACCTCAGCAGACACGAGAGAGAGTGACTCATTCCCTGATTTTTATTTTGAAAAACGTTTTCTCTGAGTGATGGAGCAGGCAAGCCCAAATAGTGACATCTGCTCTTCCCCGTAGTGTGGTCAGTCACAGACAGCCGGCGATCGACGCACTGAAAACTGCAGCCCGAGCAAGGCCAGACCCCCCGAGCCAGGTCCGACCGCCCTGAGCAAGGTCCGACCCCCGGGGCCAGACCCCCCCGAGCCAGGTCCGACCGCCCTGAGCAAGGCCCGACCCACGGGGCCAGACCCCCCCGAGCAAGGCCCGACCCACGGGGCCAGACCCCCCCGAGCCAGGTCCGACCCCCGGGGCCAGACCCCCCCGAGCCAGGTCCGACCCCCGGGGCCAGACCCCCCCGAGCCAGGTCCGACCGCCCTGAGTAAGGCCCGACCCCCGGGGCCAGACCCCCCCCTGAGCAAGGCCAGACCCCCGGGGCCAGACCCCCCCCTGAGTAAGGCCCGACCCCCGGGGCCAGACCCCCCCCTGAGCAAGGCCAGACCCCCGGGGCCAGACCCCCCCCTGAGCAAGGCCAGACCCCCGGGGCCAGATGCCCACTGCGCAAGGGCAGACCCCCAGGGTCAGGACCAGGCTCCCCCACCCCCTCCCCCCCCCCCCCCGAGCACAGCCCCACCGCCGAGCAAGGCCAGACCCCCGGGGCCAGACCCCCCCTGAGCAAGGCCAGCACTGGTTGGGCCCGTCTGGGATATTGCCGAATCAAATGCACCTTTCGTGATGCCCATTCTCACCTGTTCACCCTTGTCACCTTTGCTGCCCTTTTGTCCTGGATCACCAAATTCACCCTGATCGGGAAAAACAAGGAAAGATCAAACATCATTGGCCTTTCAAATAAAACCATTCGTTCCGATATCCCCCACTCCTCGCTCCCCCCGGTCTCCCTCACTCCCCCCGGTCTCCCGCGTTCCCGGTCTCCCTCACTCCCCCCGGTCTCCCGCGTTCCCGGTCTCCCTCACTCCCGGTCTCCCTCGCTCCCCCCGGTCTCCCTCATTCCTGATCTCCCTCACTCCCGATCTCCCTCGCTCCCCGTACCCCTCGCTCCCCGTGCCCCTCGCTCCCGGTCTCCCGGCCTCCCTCGCTCCCGGTCTCCCTCGCTCCCGGTGCCCCTCGCTCCCGGTGCCCCTCGCTCCCGGTGCCCCTCGCTCCCGGTGCCCCTCGCTCCCCGTGCCCCTCGCTCCCCGTGCCCCTCGCTCCCCGTGCCCCTTGCTCCCTGTGCCCCTCGCCCTCGCTCCCCTCGCTCCCCTCGCTCCCGGTCTCCCTCGCTCCCGGTCTTCCTCGCTCCCCGTGCCCTTCGCTCCCCGTGCCCCTCGCTCCCCATCTCCCTCGCTCCCCGTGCCCCTCGCTCCTGGTCCCCCTCGCTCCCCGTGCCCCTCGCTCCCCGTGCCCTTCGCTCCCCGTGCCCCTCGCTCCCCATCTCCCTCGCTCCCCGTGCCCCTCGCTCCCCATGCCCCTCGCTCGCGGTCTCCCTCGCTCCCAGTGCCCCTCACTCACGGTGTAACACATTTCTAGTTCCCCTCCCAGTCACACACCATCCTGACTGGGAAATATATCGGCCGTTCCTTCATCGTCGCTGGGTCACAATCCTGGAACTCCCTCCCTAACAGCACTGTGGGAGCACCTTCACCACACGGACTGCAGCGGTTCAAGAAGGCGGCTCACCACCACCTTCTCAATGGGCAGTTAGGGATGGGCAATAAATGCCGGCCTGGCCAGCGACGGCCACATCCCAGAATCAATAAAAAACCCTTTGTCGCTATTTGAGTGGATGGGCCCATTACTGTCGGTGTGTTGTGCTCGCACCTTGTCTCCATCTTCACCTGGTGGTCCCGAAGGTCCCGCCGGACCAGGGAGACCGACTGGACCCTGGATTCCATCGCGTCCAGCTGGTCCCTGTGGCCCTTTCTCACCCTGTGTGGAGTAAGGAGAGAGAAACATTGAAGAACGTGTCGCTCGAGTGTACAACCCAACCCAATGTGTTCACTGCCATATTTAGAGAGTCAGACCGCTGTTAGATCGAGGATTCTTAAACTCTTTCATTCTGCGTCTGATTTCCAGGGGCTCTGGTAGTGGATTAATGGAGTCGCAGTATTGAAATGCTGATGTAGTGATGGTCATCTGCTTCTGGATCTCAGTATTTACTACTCGTGCTGCAAGAACAGTGGCTGCAGTAATCCTTCCCTCCAACCAGTTTGACAAGCTATGAGGTGCAGATCCTTTCTGTCGCCTCTGGTTTCGAATGTCAGCTGCGTGTTTAGACACTGACTGAGGTCTAAGGTGAGCGCTCTGATAACACTGCAGAGACTGGGCAGAGAACACTGAGGAACCACACACACAATTCTTACAGGGCTTGACAGGGTAGATGCAGGGAGGGTGTTTCTCCCGGGCTGGGGAGTCTAGAACCAGGGCTCACAGTCTCAGGATAAGGGCTTGGCCAGTTAGGACTGAGATGAGGAGAAATCTCTTCACTCGGAGAGTGGTGAATCTTTGGAATTCTCTACCCCAGAGGTCTGTGGAGGCTCAGTCTTTGAGTATATTCAAGACACAGATCGATAAATGATTGAATATTAAAGGAATGAAGGGATATGGGGACAGTGCAGGGAAGTGGAGCTGAGGTCAAAGATCAGCCGTGATCTCACTGAACGGAGGAGCGGGCTCGAGGGGCCGAACGACCGACTCTTGCTCCTAATTCTTATGAGAAAGAACAGGAAGGAGAGTGTACAGAGCGCAAGATATATGGATAGTGTACACAGAGCAAGGTACATGGGCCTGGAGTTTCCGCTGGATATCGGCGGAATCAGTACCAAAGGTCACGGAATTTTAGGTGCAAATTGCGTCCAGCGCAGAGTGTCCGCGACGTTTTGCGCTCATTTAAAAACATTGCGCTAGAAGCAGGGCTCTGCCACAACTCCAGGCGGATTAATCACCGCGGCAGGTTCCCGTTAACCGCGCTGGTTTACGGGCCTTCGAGGAGGCTCCAGAGATGAAGCTGGGGCTTTGTGCACATGGACACCAATGGGCGATGGTTGGAGAGGCTTGGAACTGACGCCTGTTCCCCTGTCTCACTGGAAAACGGTTCTGTGTATTATTTTTTGTCATTTTCAGCAATTTAAAATTGGGTTGCCGACAGGTGGTGGATCGACATGAATTAAAAAGGCTTATATTGTGTGATAAATCCATTTTCAGCTGTTCTGCTCAAACTTTGCCGAGTTACCGCTCTTAAACTTAACAAGGACATTTTTTTTTAAAAGCGAGATTTTTTGGAGTAACAAATGATGTTTTAAAACACTGCCCGGAGACGCTGGTTCATGGCAGATTTAAGTTTGGTGATATGCAAATGAATTTGAGCAGAAACTCGGGGCGGGGGAGGCAGTGGGAAACACTTTGGGGGCAATTTGCACCAGAATAGCCGATTGTGCCCGAAACAGAGACTCTCTCGCCCATGGTGTACACACAGCACGTGGGCAATGTACAGAGTTAGTATTGAGTGCTTCAGTCAGGAGAAACTGTACTTACAGGGGTTCCCTTTTCACCAGAGGGTCCCGGAGGGCCCTGAGGCCCAGGTCGCCCCGGGAGACCGATTGGTCCTGCTGGACCAGCTTGTCCACGATCGCCTGGAGAACCCTTTGGAAAAAAAACAACTCAAGGTTAAAACTAAAAATGCCACCAATAATCCTGGACTTTATAGATGTTCAACTGCAAGTGGGGGCACATGTTGTTTTTTCAATGTTGTGGGCTGAATGTCCGAGCTTGGTGGGGGAGCATGGCGGGGTATAGAGACTCTGAGGGCCACAAATCCATCTGCCAGCCCGTCTGTAATGTACACACCTGTAAGTATGCTCAGGGTTGTACAGCTGTTGAGTTGGGAGGGGCTTAGCCAGTCATGTGATGTTCACAAGACTCAATAAAACCCCAGCCAGTTGGGTTCGGGGGATCAACGATGGGGCAGGTGGTTGTGAGCCTGGTGGATGAACTGGTAATGTGTGGTGTGATTGTTAAACCTTTGCTAATAAACCAACTAGTTCTTAATAGCAATATGTTGCTATGAATTCTTAAGCAAAGAGCCCATGAAACAAATACATTACACCGTCTGATTGTAAAATCAATCTTGAATTGCAGCAACCTATGCTTCCATTTCATGGTGAGATTCTCTCATTTTCTGACCTTTCCCTTTGCTTGTATCTCTCGGTGTCCTGTCCTGTCCCCAGGCTGAAGGGATAGGCCATGTCCCGAGCCAGCTGGAGCTGTGTGACTGGCCATCCCCTCCTCTCCGGGGAATGAATTGCCCTCCTTTTGTGAGGGGAGGGGTGAGGCACCTCCCCCCGACCCAGGACATCCACTGCCAACCGGTCCTGTGTGGGTCCCTGTTCTGCCACTCCATGGCAACCCACGGCAGTGACCAGGTTCCACAACAGATCCAAAACAGACCCGAATTGTCTCGTTACATCAATCACTGAATTTCCTTGCTGAAAGGTTTCTGATCGATACAGGTGTGGGGATCCGTGCCATGAACCATCACCCCTCACTGCATGGTCCAAAGTGTTGCATTTTACAACGGTCCCAGAATTAACTCCGTATCTTGGCCGACTGCCCAACCTTCCAGGATTGGCTGGGAATCTCCAGCAATTAACGATTAACCTCCCGGACACTTGTGTGTATTTCTCATTTTTCGAATACTCTCGTTTATTAGTGAGAGACTGGTTGGAGATGTTTGATTGGGTGGGGTGGTTGGAAACGGGAGGTCACATGATGAATGCTCCAGGAATCGGCCCAATCAGAGTTGGTGACCCGAAGGCCTTGGGCATTTGCTCTTTTCTCCAGGCTGTTTCTCACTTACCAGTGGGCCCGGGGGACCAGGAGGCCCTTCACTGCCTTTCAAACCGATCTGACCCTGTCGACAGACAAGAAATAAAAATCAGTGGAGGAATCCATCACACGTGCACTCTATGCTTCGAGCCGGGGTCCGGAGTGCGAGTCCGGGGGGAATTTGCTCTGGTTTGCGGCGGACATGCTAACAATTTCACCACAAGAACCGAGCACATGGATTTGCCCATTTCATTCCCACTAAGACACAGTGACCAGAGCAAGCCTCCCCCAGACTCTGACCACCTTGACAATATTGGAACTATTCAGAATCGCGCGGAGCTGCATTAAGGAGGCCAAGGCCAAGAATTTCCTCCCAGCTTTTCACGGACAGAAACGGGGCTTCTGACATAATTCCAGAGAAGTTACCGCAGCTCTGAGGAAATTCACCCACGCGATCAACTCCCAACAATCTCTGAGCGGGATTTCACACAACAGATGAGGCCGATCGCCCTGGTCCCTGAAAGAGTTCTTGCTTAGACCTATTCCCACACCTGTTCCCCACTTGGCCCATCATCCCTGTGCCCTCTCCCTCAAAGAGCTCGCCCCTCACTCCCATTCCACAGCCCTTGCCCAAAAAACAGTCAAAAAATATTTTTCAAATATTTGTCCTCTTCCTTTCTAAACCTATTATAATCATCACAGGCAGTCCCTCGGAATCGAGGAAGACTTGCTCCCACTCTACAAGTGAGTTCTCAGGTAACTGTACAGTCCAATACGGGAGCCACAGTCCCTGTCACAGGTGGGACAGACACTGGTTGAGGGAAGGGGAGGGTGGGACTGGTTTGCCGCACGCTCCTTCCGCTGCCTGCGCTTGGTTTCTGCACGCTCTCGGCGACGAGACTCGAGGTGCTCAGTGCCCTCCCGGATGCACTTCCTCCACTTAGGGCCGTCTTTGGCCAGGGACTCCCAGGTGTCGGTGGGGATGTTACATTTTATCAAGGAGACTTTGAGGGTGACCTTGAAACGTTTCCTCTGCCCACCTAGGGCTCTCCTGCCATGTAGGAGTTCCGAGGAGAGCGTTTGCTCTGGGAGTCTCCTGTCGGGTATGTGGACGATGTGGCCTGCCCAGCGGAGCCGGTCGAGTGTGGTCAGTGCTTCGATGCTGGGGATGTTGGCCTGAGTGAGAACATTGACGTTGGTGCCTCTGTCCTCCCAGTGGATTTGCAGGATCTTACAGAGGAAGCGCTGGTGGTATTTCTCCAGCGTTTTGAGTTGTCTGCTGTATATGGTCCACGTCTCTGAGCCATACAGGAGGGCGGGTGTCACCACTATAGATGTTGCTCAGCGCACTATTTCTGGTAGAGCATTCTATGTCCTAATATCCCTCTGCTTAAAAAGAAATGATTTGTATCTAACCCCGTGCTGCACCTGCCCTGGGAGTGTTTGATGGGACAGTGTAGAGGGAGCTTTACTCTGTATCTAACCCCGTGGTATACCTGCCCTGGGAGTGTTTGATGGGACAGTGTAGAGGGAGCTTTACTCTGTATCTAACCCCTTGTACCTGCCCTGTGAGTGTTTGATGGGACAGTGTAGAGGGAGCTTTACTCTGTATCTAAACTCCTGTACCTGCCCTGGGAGTGTTTGATGGGACAGTATAGAGGGTGCTTTACCATGTATCTAACCCCGTGGTATACCTGCCCTGGGAGTGTTTAGATGGGACAGTGTAGAGGGAGCTTTACTCTGTATCTAACCCGTGCTGTACCTGCCCTGGGAGTGTTTGATGGGACAGTGTAGAGGGAGCTTTACTCTGTATCTAACCCCGTGCTGTACCTGCCCTGGGAGTGTTTGTTGGACAGTGTAGAGGGAGCTTTACTCTGCATCTAACCCGTGCTGTACCTGCCCTGGGAGTGTTTGATGGGACAGTGTAGAGGGAGCTTTACTCTGTATCTAACCCCCTGTACCTGCCCTGGGAGTGTTTGATGGGACAGTATAGAGGGTGCTTTACCATGTATCTAACCCCGTGGTATACCTGCCCTGGGAGTGTTTAGATGGGACAGTGTAAAGGGAGCTTTACTCTGTATCTAACCCGTGCTGTACCTGCCCTGGGAGTGTTTGATGGGACAGTGTAGAGGGAGCTTTACTCTGTATCTAACCCCGTGCTGTACCTGCCCTGGGAGTGTTTGTTGGACAGTGTAGAGGGAGCTTTACTCTGTATCTAACCCGTGCTGTACCTGCCCTGGGAGTGTTTGATGGGACAGTGTAGAGGGAGCTTTACTCTGTATCTAACCCCCTGTACCTGCCCTGGGAGTGTTTGATGGGACAGTGTAGAGGGAGCTTTACTCTGTGTCTAACCCGTGCTGTACCTGCCCTGGGAGTGTTTGATGGGACAGTGTAGAGGGAGCTTTACTCTCTATCTAACACAGTGCTGTACCTGTCCTGGGATTATTTGATGGGACATTGTAGAGGGAGCTTTACTCTGTATCTAACCCCGTGCTGTACCTGCCCTGGGAGTGTTTGAAGGGGTAAAAGAACATAAGAACATAAGAATTTGGAACAGGAGTAGGCCATCTAGCCCCTCGAGCCTACTCCGCCATTCAACAAGATCATGGCTGATCTGGCCGTGGACTCAGCTCCACTTACCCGCCCTCTCCCCGTAACCCTTCATTCCCTTATTGGTTAAAAATCTATCTATCTGTGATTTGAATACATACAATGAGCTAGCCTCAACTGCTTTCTTGGGCAGAGAATTCCACAGATTCACAACCCTCTGGGAGAAGAAATTCCTTCTCAACTCGGTTTTAAATTGGCTTCCCCGTATTTTGAGGCTGTGCCCCCTAGTTCTAGTCTCCCCGACCAGTGGAAACAACCTCTCTGCCTCTATCTTATCTATCCCTTTCATTATTTTAAATGTTTCTATAAGATCACCCCTCATCCTTCTGAACTCCAACGAGTAAAGACCCAGTCTACTCAATCTATCATCATAAGGTAACCCCCTCATCTCCGGAATCAGTCGAGTGAATCGTCTCTGTACCCCCTCCAAAGCCAGTATATCCTTCCTTAAGTAAGGTGACCAAAACTGCACGCAGTACTCCAGGTGCGGCCTCACCAATACCTATACAGTTGCAGCAGGACCTCCCTGCTTTTGTACTCCATCCCTCTCGCAATGAAGGCCAACATTCCATTCGCCTTCCTGATTACCTGCTGCACCTGCAAACTAACTTTTTGGGATTCATGCACAAGGACTCCCAGGTCCCTCTGCACCGCAGCATGTTGTAATTTCTCCCCATTCAAATAATGTTCCCTTTTACTGTTTTTTTTTCCAAGGTGGATGACCTCACACTTTCCGACATTGTATTCCATCTGCCAAATCTTAGCCCATTCGCTTAACCTATCTAAATCTCTTTGCAGCCTCTCGGTGTCCTCTACACAACCCGCTTTCCCACTAATCTTTGTGTCACCTGCAAATTTTGTTGCACTACCCTCTGTCCCCTCTTCCAGGTCATCTATGTATATTGTAAACAGTTGTGGTCCCAGCACCGATCCCTGTGGCACACCACTAACCACCGATTTCCAACCCGAAAAGGATCCATTTATCCCGACTCTCTGCTTTCTGTTAGCCAGCCAATTCTCTATCCATGCTAATACATTTCCTCTGACTCCGCGTACCTTTATCTTCTGCAGTAACCTTTTGTGTGGCACCTTATCGAATGCCTTTTGGAAATCTAAATACACCACATCCATCGGTACACCTCTATCCACCATGCTTGTTATATCCTCAAAGAATTCCAGTAAATTAGTTAAACATGATTTCCCCTTCATGAATCCATGTTCCGTCTGCTTGATTGCACTATTCCGATCTAGATGTCCCGCTATTTCTTCCTTAATGATAGCTTCAAGCATTTTCCCCACTACAGATGTTAAACTAACCGGCCAATAGTTACCTGCCTTTTGTCTGCCCCCTTTTTTTAAACAGAGGCGTTACATTAGCTGCTTTCCAATCCGCTGGTACCTCCCCAGAGTCCAGAGAATTTTGGTAGATTATAACGAATGCATCTGCTATAACTTCCGCCATCTCTTTTAATACCCTGGGATGCATTTCATCAGGACCAGGGGACTTGTCTACCTTGAGTCCCATTAGCCTGTCCAGCACTACCCCCCTAGTGATAGTGATTGTCTCAAGGTCCTCCCTTCCCACATTCCTGTGACCAGCAATTTCTGGCATGGTTTTTGTGTCTTCCACTGTGAAGACTGAAGCAAAATAATTGTTTAAGGTCTCAGCCATTTCCACATTACCCATTATTAAATCCCCCTTCTCATCTTCTGAGGGAGCAACATTTACTTTAGTCACTCTTTTCCGTTTGATATATCGGTAAAAGCTTTTACTATCCGTTTTTATGTTTTGTGCAAGTTTACTTTTGTAATCTATCTTTCCTTTCTTTATTGCTTTCTTAGTCATTCTTTGCTGTGTCGAGGGAGCTGCACCCTGTATGTGGAGCGTGCTGTACTGATTGCTTGATGCTGACTCTGGGCTATTATTATTGTTTGAAATGTCACTATCGAATCCCAGCTTCAGACCCTCTGTCGGGACCACGCGATGATCAGTCTGAGGTCCAAGTGCTGAAGATTCAGTTGCTGTACTTACGAGGGGTCCGGGCAGTCCACGTTCACCAGTGAATCCTCGGAGGCCTGGTGGACCATCTTTCCCCGGAGGGCCTGCAGGTCCAGGGTCACCCTACAACACACGGAGCAAAGGAAGAGTCAATCTGGCAACAGACCGTCCAACAGGCAGTTAAAGTCCAACAGGAACCGAGGCATCGAACTGCAAGATCCAAACTAAACGTTAGATGTGAAAAATTACCTTTTTCCTTGTAAGATTAAAAAACACCTTTTCCTTCCTCGCTTCTCTTGAATCTCAGCAGTGGCTCAGTAGGTAGCACTCTCATCTCTGGGGGACAAGTGAGTGGGCTTATGCCCCACTCCAGAGATTCAAGCACAAAATCTAGGCCAACACTGCAGAACAGTACTGAGGGAGTGCTGCACTGTCGGAGGGGCTGTACTGAGGGAGTGCTGCACTGTCGGAGGGGCGGTACTGAGGGAGTGCTGCACTGTCGGAGGGGTGGTACTGAGGGAGCGCTGCACTGTCGGAGGGGCTGTACTGAGGGAGTGCTGCACTGTCGGAGGGGCAGTACTGAGGGATTGCCGCACTGTCGGAGGGGCAGTACTGAGGGAGTGCTGCACTGTCGGAGGGGTGGTACTGAGGGAGCGCTGCACTGTCGGAGGGGCTGTACTGAGGGAGTGCTGCACTGTCGGAGGGGCGGTACTGAGGGAGTGCTGCACTGTCGGAGGGGTGGTACTGAGGGAGCGCTGCACTGTCGGAGGGGCTGTACTGAGGGAGTGCTGCACTGTCGGAGGGGCAGTACTGAGGGATTGCCGCACTGTCGGAGGGGCAGTACTGAGGGAGCGCTGCACTGTCGGAGGGGCGGTACTGAGGGAGCGCTGCACTGTCGGAGGGGCAGTACTGAGGGAGTGCCGCACTGTCGGAGGGGCAGTACTGAGGGAGTGCCGCACTGTCGGAGGGGCAGTACTGAGGGAGTGCCGCACTGTCGGAGGGGCAGTACTGAGGGAGTGCCGCACTGTCGGAGGGGCAGTACTGAGGGAGTGCCGCACTGTCGGAGGGGCAGTACTGAGGGAGTGCCGCACTGTCGGAGGGGCAGTACTGAGGGAGCGCCGCACTGTCGAAGGGGCAGTACTGAGGGAGTGCTGCACTGTTGGAGGGGCAGTACTGAGGGAGTGCTGCACTGTCGGAGGGGCAGTACTGAGGGAGTGCCGCACTGTCGGAGGAGCAGTACTGAGGGAGCGCTGAACTGTCGGAGGGGCAGTACTGAGGGAGTGCCGCACTGTCGGAGGGGCATTACTGAGGGAGCGCCGCACTGTCGGAGGGATAGTACTGAGGGAGTGCTGCACTGTCGGAGGGGCAGTACTGAGGGGGCGCTGCACTGTCGGAGGGGCAGTACTGAGGGAGTGCTGCACTGTCGGAGGGGCAGTACTGAGGGAACGCCGCACTGTTGGAGGGGCAGTACTGAGGGAGTGCCGCACTGTCGGAGGGGCAGTACTGAGGGAGTGCCGCACTGTCGGAGGGGCAGTACTGAGGGATGGTAAACCGAGGTCCCGTTTGCCCTCTCAGTTGGATGTAAAGATCCCACGGCATTATTTTGAAGAACAGAAGGGGAGTTCTCCACAGTGTCCTGGCCAATATTTATCACTAAAACAGATTATCTGATCATTATCATATTGCTGCGCGCAAATTGGCTTCCGCGTTTCCCACATTACAACAGTGACTACACGGTAAAAATATTTTGCTGGCTGTAAGACGTTTTGGAATGTCCTGAGGTTCTTAAAGTAAGCAATTCTCTCAATATAAATACAAGGGTGACATAGTTTAATTGAAACGTTTTGAAGGATGGGGCTTGGCAGCGAGAAGATGACTGTTCCCAGTGGTTGTGGATCTGGAACGAGAAGCCAGAGATTCCAGATTAAACGTGAGAGATTTGGATCAGAGGGCTGGAGAAACTGCTTTACATGGAGAGCTGTGAGGCTGTGCGATTCACTCCCAGGGTTAGTGGATGAGGCAGGAACTGTCAACGTTCAGGATTAGATTGGAGACAGGGAGGAGGGAGAAGGGGGTGAAAGGACATGGGAACAGAATGGGTAAATGTAGTTAGAACTATTGCCTTGTGTGGAGCATAAACACGGACTGGATGGGCCAAATGGCCTGTTTCCCTGTTGTAACTCCTATGTATTTCTACAACAACAGCTTATTAACATAAGAATTAGGAGGAGTCGTCGGCTACATGGCCCCTCGAGCCTGTTCCGCTATTCAATAAGATCACAACTGATCTTCTAGCTCAACTCCACTTTCCCGTCCGATCCCCATATCCCTCGATTCCCCAGGTGCCCAAAGGTCTATCAATTTCTGACTTGAATATACTCAAAGACTGAGCCTCCACAGCCCTCGGGCAGAGAATTCCAAAGATTCACCACCCTCCGAGTGAAGAAATTCCTCCTCATCTCGGTCCTAAATGGCCGACTCTTTATCCTGAGACTGTGACCCTTGGTTCTAGACTCCCCAGCCCGGGGGAAACACCCTCCCTGTATCTACCCTGTCAAGTCCTGTAAGAATTTTGTATGTTTCAATGAAATCAACTCTCAGGGCTAGAACCTCCACTTTTTTTGTATTCTTAACCCACTTAATGCCCATTTTACCACTGAAATGACATATAACGCACATATATCGCCCATTTAGCACAAAATGGAAACTGATGGGCATTTTTTGAGAACTTATCGGCGAGCGTTACTATCCCCATGTGGTTAACGCCGGGGAAAAATAATGCTACTCGCCCACTTTTTTTGGGCGGAATCATCAGAATGGGCGAAATCTACGCCCATAATATCGCCCAGCGTTACTTTCACCACCTCGCACACATGTCGCCCACAATATCACTCGCCCAAAAAATCGCCCAGAAAAAGTGGAACTGTTCTGATCTAAAGCCAGCGGTGTTTTTAAAATCGTAGGTTGCTTCATTCAAAAGGCTGCTTCAACCTCGGGGGAGTTCGAATGTACTCTGCAGGTCGTTGGAGTTGATGTGAACATCTCTACAAACATCTTGACCATACTGTGACCGATTGGAACTGAAGAGGTGTCTTCGTCGGGACATTCCTTGTTTGTGACCAATCGGTGGAAAACAGAGAGCTACTGCAATGGGGCCTGTCCTTTCTCACCCTCTCCTGGTGACCAATTACATGCAGCAGACTCGAGATCGCCGAAGGAATGCTCCGCAGCATTATGTGCCCAATGTAAGACATGACAGACTGATGAGGAGGACCAGACATTACACTCCCCGCAAGTACAAGGAGAAGCAGTCTTACCTCGACTTTCCCGCCACCACCTGCCTTCGGAGACTGCGCTTCCACAAAGAGGTTATCACTGAGGTATGCCAGCTGATAAGGGGAGATCTGCAGCCTGCCAGCACCATCAGTACTGCACTATCCATCGAGGTAAAAGTCACTGCAGCACTGTCGTTCTATGCCTCAGGTTCTTTTCAGGCCACAGCTGGAGACATTTGCGGACTTTCTCAGCATGCCGCACATCGCTGCATTAGACAGGTCACTGAAGCCCTGTACACACGCAGGAGGGACTTGATCAGCTTCCCTATGACCAGGGAGGCACAGAGTGAGAGGGCTCTAAGATTCTACAGAATTGCAAACTTCCCCAAGGTGCAGGGAGCAATAGACTGTACACACATCGCGATGTGGGCACCTTTTCAGGATGCAGAGGTTTTCAGGAACCGCAAGGGATTCCACTCCCTGAATGTCCAGCTGCTTGTCGACCACCAGCAAATTATACTGGCAGTGAATGCTCAATTTCCGGGCAGCATCCATGATGCTCACATCCTGCGTGAGAGCTCTGTATCTGACTTGTTTAACAATGAGCCACAAGGTCAATGCTGGATGCTTGGGGACAAAGGATATGGCCTTGCCACCTGGCTGATAACCCCTCTGCGTGACACCCACACCGAGGCCGAGAGGCGATACAATGAGAGCCACAGAGCAACTCGCAATATCGTGGAGAAAACCATTGGAGTGCTGAAGCAGCGCTTTAGATGCCTGGACCACTCAGGAGTTGAGCTCCAATACCACCCTGAGCAGGTAGCTCAATTCGTGGTGGTGTGCTCCATGCTGCACAACTTGGCTATCAGGAGGGGACAAGAATTGCCTGATGAGTCTGACAGTCCACCTCACCAGCGAGAGGAAGAGGAGGACAAGGAGGCGGATGCTGACATCGGCCCAGACAATCAGGCTGATGCTGAAGCCATGCCCCGCCCCCCTGTAGACCGCATGAAAGGGTCTGTGGTGGCATGATAGCTGCAGAGCCTTACGTCAGGAGCTCATCAATGAGCGCTTTGCCTGAAAGAACGTTGGTGTTATTTACAAGGCTGACACACTGCTGGGTGTGCAGGTCATACATCAATGGTGGGCATCACCTTGGTGACAGTTAAAGTTTACGTTGATCGAAGTTAAGTGTCATTATACCCTTTGGAATCACCAGCGTATAACGGTGTAACTATCTGAGCCAATGTGCTACAAGGTTTTGTTAATTAAAATACATTTAAACCAAACATTAGTCTGAAATCACCAGTATTTCTGTACAAACCAACTCTCCCCGCCCCCCCCCCCCCACTCCTCGATTCTCCTCCCCACCTTTACCCTTTTCCCTTCCCCTCCTGACTCCTCAGGCAATGCTTCATTGGGGGGGGGGGGGGAGGGGGGGCGCGGGTGATGGCCAAACCGCTGCTTGGACGGATACGGGAGAGGACGGTCCGGAGGTGGGAACATGCTCCGAGCCCGAAACAAGATGTTGCTGCTGGCTCTCATGTGGTTGGCAATGAGGGTGCAGCACCTTGGGGTGCAGTGCCGCGCTCCGGGACCACTGGGAGACCTCTACCACCAGTGTTCCTGGCTACCAGCTCCAGGGCCTCCTCCATCCCTTCCATGTTATATATTATTTGTTGGACAAAAACTCGGTGCCAACTGTGTTCTTGGTACTTAGTGGGCTTCTTGCTGCTGGTGAATCTCCGTCGTGCCTCCCACAACAGGCAGACAAGCACACACCACACCACACACACCTTCAGTGCCTCTGAGCCCCCTCTCTCTCTGTCTCCTCTTCTGTGCATGTCATGATGACCCTTGACCTCCTGAATCGCGGGAATCGAGCATTGCCATGCCGTTGCTAAGGACGGTCACACTTTACGGCAGAAGGTCAAAGAAATTTGACGGTAACACCAATTTTCAAAAATGGAGACTAGGTGTTTTGAGAATGGACGAGAAGCCGGCGATCTGAAAACCCTTTTTACCGCCCACGCCGGAAATATTGGCCATTTGTGGCCGTTAAGCACAAAAGTGGAGGTTCTAGCCCTCATTCTTTTAAACTTCAGAGAATATAGACCCACTCTATTCAATCTCTCCTCATTGGACAATCCCCCCATCCCATGCATCAATCTATTGAACCTTCGCTGCACTCCCTCTATGGCAAGTATATCCTTCCTTAGGTAAGGAGACCCGAACTGTACACAATACTCCAGGTGCGGTCTCACCAGGGCCCTGTATAATTGCAGTAAGAGTCTTTACTCTTATACTCAAATCCTCTTGTAATAAAGGCCAACATACCATTTGCTTTTTTAATCACTTGCTGTACCTGCAGGTTAACTTTCAGTGATTGGTGTACAAGGAACCCAGGTCCCTCTGAACACCAACATTTCCCAATCTCTCACCATTTAAAACATTCTGCTTTTGTATTCTTCCTATCAAAGTGGATAATTTCACATTTCCATACATTATATTCCATCTGCCACCATATGCCTAATCACTGAACCTATCGATATATCTTTGCAGACTCTCTCTGTTCCCTAGCTGTGTAGGCTACGGACCCAGTGCTGTAAGGTGGGATTAGGCTGGGTAGCTCTTTTTCGACCTGCACTATGGGCCGAATCGTCTTCTTCTGTGTTGTAATTTTCTATGATTCTATGATTTCTATGAAGACAGATGCAAAATATTTGTTTCACATTTCTGCCATTTCCTTATTCCCTGTAATAATTTTTCCTGTCTCAGCCTCTAAGGAACCCACGTTTACTTTCACTGATCTCTTCCTTTTTACAGACTTGTAGAAGCTCTTACAATCTGCTTTTATACTTTTTGCTGGTTTACTGTCACAGTCTATTCTCTCCCTCTTTATCAATTTCTTGGTCATCCGTTGTTAACTTTTTAAACTTTCCCTATCCTCAGGGATAACTTGCATTTATATAGCACCTTTCACATAGCAAACCATCCTAAGGCACTTGGCAGGAGCATTATCAAACAAAATTTGACACATAAGGAGCTATTAGGACAGGTGAAGTAGGTTTTAAGTAGCGTCTTAAAGGAGGAGAGAGAGGCGGAGAGGTTCAGGGAGGGAATTCCAGAGCTCGGGGCCCAGGCAGCAGAAGGCACGGCCACCGATGGTGGAATGATTATAATCAGGGATACAGATGAGGCCAGAATTAGAGCAGTGCAGAGACCTCAGGGGGTTGGAGGGTTGGAGGCTGTTACAGAGATAGGGAGAGGCGAGGCTATGGAGGGATTTGAACAGAAGGATGTGACTTTTAAAATCGAGGCACTGCCGGGTGAAAGGGTTTTAATACGAGTTCGGACAATTTTACCAATTTTCTCTCGGGAGTCTCGTGATCAACGGGACAGCAACAGATCTGCTCTCTCAGAACTGTCACAAAGAATGTTGGGTCAAACCTCAAACACTCACCTTTGCACCTTCTTTCCCAGCGGATCCCGGGAGGCCTTGTTCTCCAGGGGGCCCGGGTGGGCCTGGGTGACCACGTTCTCCAAGGGGGCCAGTCTCTCCTGTCGGACCCTGTCAGGGGAAAAAGCAGCCACAAACACAGTGAGACGTAGTGCTAGCCTTTCGAGCACCCCCGGAACCCATGCTAATCATCCGTGCACCTCCCACACAACCTGTGCCAACCTACCAAAACCCTCCACACCCCATGCTGTCCTTCTGAACCGCTCACACCCTGTGTCATCCTCCGAGCCTCTCCACAATCGAGTCCAACCTTCCGTCTCCCAGCCTGAGCTCTGCTTTCCCTTTGTAAATGGCAGTCAGATGTTTCTGTACCACATGGGCTGTAAAAAGCCACACCTTTTTTTATCCAAGTGGGCCTGTTGTGTAGAATAATGCACGGAGGCTGATCCCGATTGTCAGAATCACCACACGAGGGGGTAGGAATGGTGATTGTTCCTGTTCGTGCAGATCAAGGGGTCCACCTTTTATTGGTCTTTTTTATGAAGTCAAAAATAAATAATCTGAACAAAATTTCCAGCATAAACCGAAAGGGAGATGCAAGCTGAGGGAGAGGGGTGGTTGGATGATCCTGCACTGTGCGTGGGTAAGTGCGAAATACCATCCGGGCAGGTGCTGTTAACAATGGGGGTCACATTTGTATTAAACATCGGTCGTTGCTTAACAAGGGCCAAAGTTAAGTTTAAATAAACAGCTTAATCCAGCAGACACGTGATGTGAACGTTAACATCAGGCCTGAGATGGACCACTAGCTGGGTACAGAGAACAAAGTGATGCTCCTTCCGTCCGACAGTCACCGAGAGACGGTGTGATTCACCGAGGAATGGTCGGATATCCCACCACAGAAACATATTGACTGTTGAGCTTTCGGAGGCTGAACACTTAAGCTTGAACTCGAATCCTCAGTGCCAGTGCCTGAACATTTATTTTCCGATCATAAACTTATTTTGAGATTCTGACATGAATGTTGAACGATCCTGTACTTACCTGAGGACCAACCACACCAGGAGGACCAGGGGGGCCTGTCTTTCCTTGGAAACCCTTTGTAGAGAAGGATTGAGAGGTCAGTTACTTACAAGTGAAATCTCAGCAATAATAACTCACATGGAATATGACGAGGAGAGCAAGTGAAATTCATTCAGAGTCAATGCAGCCCATGAGGGGCTTCTCCTCCACAGGGGCCCTCGGAGACTAAGAATCAGGGTGGCACAACAAGCCACACACTGCTCAGCACCAAGAAT
The DNA here is from genome assembly GCF_044704955.1 of Pristiophorus japonicus. Taxonomy (NCBI): domain Eukaryota; kingdom Metazoa; phylum Chordata; class Chondrichthyes; family Pristiophoridae; genus Pristiophorus; species Pristiophorus japonicus. The sequence goes on from NW_027252307.1 coordinate 431,233, forward strand.
CACAGAGCTCCCGCTCCGTCTAATCTTCATGTGTTGCTGCATCAAAACACAGAGCCATGCCCCACTGTCCCACAGCCTACTGCAGCAACACACAGAGAGCCATGCCCCATTGTCCCACAACCTATTGCATCAACACACAGAGAGCCATGTCCCACTGTCCCACAGCCTACGGCAGCGACACACAGAGAGCCATGCCCCACTGTCCCACAGCCTATTGCATCAACACACAGAGAGCCATGCCCCACTGTCCCACAGCCTATTGCATCAACACATAGACAGCCATGTCCCACTGTCCCACAGCCTATTGCATCAACACACAGAGAGCCACGCCCCACTATCCCACAACCTATTGCATCAACACATAGACAGCCATGTCCCACTGTCCCACAACCTATTGCATCAAAACATCGAGAGCCATGCCCCACTGTCCCACAACCTATTGCATCAACACACAGAGAGCCATGTCCCACTGTCCCACAACCTATTGCAGCAACACACAGAGAGCCATGCCCCACTATCCCACAACCTATTGCAGCAACACACAGAGAGCCATGTCCCACTGTCCCACAACCTATTGCATCAAAACATCGAGAGCCATGCCCCACTGTCCCACAACCTATTGCATCAACACACAGAGAGCCATGTCCCACTGTCCCACAACCTATTGCATCAACACAGAGAGCCATGCCCCACTGTCCCACAGCCTATTGCAGCAACACACAGAGAGCCATGCCCCACTGTCCCACAGCCTATTGCAGCAACACACAGAGAGCCATGCCCCACTATCCCACAACCTACTGCAGCAACACACAGAGAGCCATGTCCCACTGTCCCACAACCTATTGCATCAACACAGAGAGCCATGCCCCACTATCCCACAACCTATTGCATCAACACACAGAGAGCCACGTCCCACTGCCTACTGCATCAACACACAGAGAGCCATGCCCCACTGTCCCACAGCCTATTGCATCAACACAGAGAGCCACGCCCCACTGTCCCACAGCCTATTGCATCAACACAGAGAGCCATGCCCCACTGTCCCACAGCCTATTGCATCAACACAGAGAGCCACGCCCTACTGTCCCACAGCCTATTGCATCAACACAGAGAGCCACGCCCCACTGTCCCACAGCCTATTGCATCAACAGAGAGCCACGCCCCACTGTCCCACAGCCTATTGCATCAACACAGAGAGCCATGCCCCACTGTCCCACAGCCTATTGCATCAACACAGAGAGCCACGCCCCACTGTCCCACAGCCTATTGCATCAACACAGAGAGCCATGCCCCACTGTCCCACAGCCTACTGCACGTCAATGCAGTCAACCTGTAAAAATGGGGTGTAATCATTCTGAAGGGTAGGACCCGTATAGAGATAGTTTCTTTAAAGGATGGAATCTTTAAAGGAATCAGAATCCTGAAGCTGAACCACACACAAGTCATTTTGTTTATAAAAGTGTAGACTGACATCATTGTGTCACCTGATCCCATTCATTGCAGGATAAGGACCCCATTGATGGATGGGAATGGGTCTCATTGATGGCTGGGAATGGGTTCGATTACTTCCTCAGTACAGGTTCCATTCATCCCTGGATACAGTTTCCTAGTTTCCAGTTCACCTATAAATTTGCTTCAGTATAATATTTTGCAAAGGGGGACTGCATTCCAGAGGCAAAATTCCAGCCCTTAAGGATGGAATTAGAAACATTTCAATGAAAGCAATGATTAGGCAGATGGAAGGAAAGATTTGATCAATAGCCAAAGCTGTTTGGCCCTCCAGGATGTACCAATGAAAGATTTGAGAGAGACATTCGACAAATATACTTGGATTGGCTGGGGTCCTTATTTATTCTGCCTCACAAAAAGGGGACAGATGAGGGAAGGAAGTGAGAGAACAAAGATGTCTGGAGTACAAAATGCAGCATCATATAAGGAAAGGAAACAGCAAACAACATATATCATCGTAATATAAAGGAAGAACTCCACTTAACTCAACTCAACACAACCCAACACAACTTAACTCAACTCAACCAAACACAAATCAACTCACCTCAATTCAACTCACCACAACACAACTCAACTCACCACAACACAAGTCAACTCACCACAACAAAACACAACTCACCACAACAAAACACAACTCACCACAACACAACACAACACACCTCACTGCAACACAACACAACACAACACACCTCACTACAACACAACACAACACAACACACCTCACTACAACACAACACAACACAACTCACTACAACACAACACAACACACCTCACTACAACACAACACAACACACCTCACTACAACACAACACACCTCACTACAACACAACACAACACAACACACCTCACTACAACACAACACAACTCACTACAACACAACACAACACACCTCACTACAACACAACACAACACAACACAACTCACTACAACACAACACAACACACCTCACTACAACACAACACAACTCACTACAACACAACACAACACACCTCACTACAACGCAACACAACGCAACACAACATACCCAACACTGTAAGATACAACACAACTAACTCAACTCAAGAAAATTCAACTCAACTCAACACACCACAATGCCACACCACTCAAGTGAAAACAACACAAAATAAACTCAAAACAACTCAACCCAATACAACTCAACACAACTCAACTCAAGTCAACTCAACTAAATTCAACTGAAGACAACAGAACACAACTCAACTCAAGTCAACCCAATACAACACAACACGACTCAACTGAACACAACACAACTCAACACAAAACACAACTCAACTCAATGCTGCTCAAACCAACTCAAAATACACTCAACACAACTCAAACCAACAGAACTCAACTCACCCAATGCAACACAACACAAGTCAACACAACACAACTAAATACAACTCAACACAAGTCAGCTCAACACAAGTCAACTCATCATGAGTCAACGAAACAAAATTGAACACAACACAACTAAATTTAACCCGACACAACTCAACACACCCTCAGCACAACTCAACTCAATTCAATGAAAGGCAATTCAACGCATCTCAACTCAACCCAACACAACATAACACAAAAAACTCACCTTAACACAACACCGGTCAACAAATGTCAATTCAACCAAACACATCTCAACTCAATTGAGCGCAACTCAATTCAGCACAACACAACACAACTCAACACAACTCAATTCAACACAACACACCCCGACACTGTAGAACACAACACAACTAACTCAACTCAAGAAAAGTCAACTCAACACACCACAACGCCATACCACTCAAGTGAAAATAACAGAAAATAAACTCAAAAGAACTCGACCGAATACTACACAACTCAACAAAACTCAACACAATGCAACTCAAACCAACTCAAAATACATTCAACACAACTCAAACCAACAGAACTCAACTCACATAATCCAACTCAACACAACACAACTAAATACAACCCAATACAATTCAATACAAGTCAGCTCAACACTAGTCAACTCAACATGAGTCAACTAAACAAAACTGAACACAACACAACTAAATTTAACCCAACACAACTCAACACATCCTCAGCACAACTCACCATAACTCAACCTGGTGCAACTCAACTCAACACAACATAATACAAAACAACTCACCACAACACAACACAACACAACACAACACAACACAACTCAACAAATGTTAATTCAACCAAACACATTTCAACTCAACTGAACACAACTCAACATAACAGAATTCAACATAACACAACATAACTAACACAACTCAAGACAAGCCAACTGAATACAATGCAGCACAATTCGACACAATTCAATAAACACAACTCACTCAAATCAACACAAGTCAAATCAACAAAACTCAACACAATTCAATTCGACACAACTCGACACAATCAACTGAAATCGAATAAAATCGGTTAAAATCGACTCAACACAACTGGACACAACTGGACACAAACAATTCGAGACACCTGAAATCAACTCGACACAACTCAACACACTCAAACTATTTCAAAATAAACTCAACACAAGTCAAGTCAAGTCAAGTCAAGTCAAGTCAACAGAACACAACTCAACTCAAGTCAACCCAGTACAACACAACACAACTCAACACAACACAACACAACTAAATACAACTCAACACAAGTCAACTCAACGTGCGTCAACTAAACAAAACTGAACACAACACAATTAAATTTAACCTGACACAACTCAACACACCCCCAGCACAAGTCAACACAACTCAACTCAATTCAAACCAACACAACTCAACTCAACGAAAGGCAACTCAACGCATTGGATCTCAACCCAACCCGATGCAACTCAACTCAACATATCACAAAACAACTCACCACTACACAACACCGCTCAACAAATGTCGATTCAACCAAACACATCTCAACTCAACTGAACACAACTCAATTCATCACAACTCAACATAACAGAACTCAAGATAACACAACACAACTAACGCAACTCAAGACAAGTCAATTCAACATAAGTCAACTCAACAAACCTAAATTTAACGCAACTCAACTCAACTTTACACAACTCAACACAACACAATTCGACACAACACAATTCGACACAATTCAACTCACTCAACTCAGCACAACGCAACTCATGTAAACACAACTCAACAAATCAACAGAACTCAACTTAGCACAACACAACTCAACGCAACACCATGCAATGAAACACAACACAACTCAATTCAACGCAACGCAACTCAATCCAATTCAACTCAAACCAACTAAGCTGAACTCAACGCGACACAACTAAACCCAACACAACACAACTCAAACCAACACAACTCAAATCAATCCAACACAAAATAAATTCAACACAACTCAACGCAACCCAAGGCAACTCAACACGACTCAGGATTTTGAATAACCTTTGTTGGACAGTATCCTTTGGTTCTATTTTATCCCCTTCTCTGCTCAATCTGCTGTCTCTGTGCTGGGGCTGTGGCTGGCATTGGGACCAGGGGTACAGGTATGACTGGGGTACTGGCATAGGCTGCAATCAGGAGCCGTTAGGGAGTTATCATGAGGCCCATTCCAGTCATACCTGTCTTCTCACCCAACATCTGCGCACAGCAGATCTCGGAAACCTTCAGTCATGTCTGGTGCTGTGAGCTTTATTCCTTCTTGGGGTGAAGGCAACGGTGTAAATGCTGTCATCTATCGCCCAGCCCTAGTTATTCAGAGTGGTAGCCCTGCTTCTTGGAAGTACAAGTAAACAGTTTGCTCAGCCACTTCAGAGGGCACCAAGAGTAAAGGAGTTGATCGGGTAGAGAGAGAAACTATTTCCTGGGGTGGGGGGAGTCCAGAACAAGGGGCAGAACCTTACAATTAGAGCCCGGCCGCTCAGGGGTGATGTCAGGAAGCACTTCTTCACACAAAGTGGGAATGTGTCTCCCCCAAAATGATGTTGATTCTGGTGGTCAATTATAGCTTTCAAAACTGCGATTGGTAGATTATTTGGAGGTAAGAGTATTAAGGGTTACGGAAACCAAGGTGGGTAGATGGAGTTAAGATACAGATCAGCCATGCTCTAACTGAATGGCGGAGCAGGCTTGAGGGGATGAATGGCCTCTTCCTGTTCCCAGCCACATAGTGGCAGACTGGAATCACTTGTGGTGAAGAACGGTTAAGGGTGATAGGTTTTCTTCCCTGAAGGACATTACCTCTGGATCCACTCATATATCTGAGCATGGTAAACTGGGTGATAGTGGAGAGCAGTGAAGCCGAGAGAGATTATCTGACATGGGTCTGTTGGCTGTTCATTTGCCCGACATCTCCTGTATAAATGGACTGCACTGCCAGTTCAGATGCACACGGTTTCTGTACACAGACAAGTGCATTTCCTGCAACATCTACTGTCAGAGAGACAGGTTGTTCCACCAGTAACCTGGAGGTAGCAGACTCCATCTGCCAGGGGCTCAGGCTGATCTCTGGACATGTCGCCGTGCTTCTGATCGTACATTCCAATCGCACAACCCTTTTTTCCTACAGGAGAGAGCAGCTACCTTGGAGGCAGCCTCCTCAGAGGTAGGGAAGGCAGTCAAACATTACAAGACATCTCAGAGAAGATTGAAACTTACAGTTTCACCTCGTTGCCCAGGGTGTCCAGGTAATCCGTCCTTTCCGGCTGGGCCCTAGAAAGTGATTGGAGAGAAAGACATAATTTACCAGTTGATAATATTTGATTGAACATTTAATCACTGTGAAAAGATTATTACGATATGGAACTGGCAGGGATATTCGCCTCCGACACCAGGGCTTGAATCTAGCCCTGATTGATGAGATGAAAGCCCACTCTGTCTGCTGGTTCTAAGGATTTACTGAGAAATCTCAGACATCAGCACTTTCTTGCTCCCAGAGGCCACTGGTGAGGGATGATGAAAAACACCAGTCTGGTGCATGAAGAGCTACTCCTCCAGTACTGGAGCTGAGTCATGAAATTGGTCTGTTTACAGGGAGCTTTACTCTGTATCTAACCCCGTGCTGTACCTGCCCTGGGAGTGTTTGATGGGACAGTGTAGAGGGAGCTTTACTCTGTATCTAAGCCCGTGCTGTACCTGCCCTGGGAGTGTTTAATGGTACAGTGTAGAGGGAGCTTTACTCTGTATCTAACCCCCTGTACCTGCCCCGGGAGTGTTTGATGGGACAGTGTAGAGGGAGCTTTACTCTGTATCTAACCCCCTGTACCTGCCCTGGGAGTGTTTGATGGGACAGTGTAGAGGGAGCTTTACTTTGTATCTAACCCGTGCTGTACCTGCCCTGGGAGTGTTTGATGGGACAGTGTAGAGGGAGCTTTACTTTGTATCTAACCCCATGCTGTACCTGCCCTGGGAGTGTTTGATGGGACAGTGTAGAGGGAGCTTTACTCTGTATCTAACCCCATGCTGTACCTGCCCTGGGAGTGTTTGATGGGACAGTGTAGAGGGAGCTTTACTCTGTATCTAACCCCCTGTACCTGCCCTGGGAGTGTTTGATGGGACAGTGTAGAGGGAGCTTTACTCTGGATCTAACCCCGTGCTGCATTTGTTACTCTGTTAACCTAGAAAAACAGCCTAATCATAGGATGTTACAGTGCAGAGGGAGGTCATTTGGCCCATTGTGCCTGTGCCGGCTCTTTGAAAGAGCTTCCCAATTAGTCCCACTTCCCTGTTACTTCTCTATAGCCCGACAAATGGTTCCTTTTCCAGGATATATTCCCAATTGAACTTATTGAATGGTTGAAGTTATTTGATAATATGTAAAGAAACAACTATCAGGGCCTCTGATCAACCACATTTTCCCAAACATCAATCATTAAAAGTGTAAAATAAAATCTCAACCAGCCTTTTCTTTCGTCTGAGCAAATCCAGATCAATTTACAATGTAGTAAGAAATGAGGCAAGTGCCTGGGACTACTTACAGGGGGGCCTTTGGGTCCAGCGAATCCCATTGGGCCCTGTGGTCCAGGTGGTCCCTAGAATGTAAACACGAGCAGGTTGAAGAGAAAAGTAAAGCCTTGCATTTATATAGCGCCTCTACAACATCAGGACGTCGCAAAGCCCTTTGCAGCCAATGAAGTACTTTTTTTCAAGAGTTATAATGTAGGAAAAGCAGCAGCCATTTTGCACACTGCAAGCTCCCATAAACAGCCAATGGGAGAAATGACCAGATAATCTGTTTTTCGTGATGTTGGTTAAGAGATTAATATTTGCCCCAAGGAGAACTCCCATGTCTTCTTCAAAATAGTGCATGGGATCCTTTATGTCAATCTGAGAAGGCAGATGGGACCTTGGTTGGATGTCTCACCTGAATAGGCACAGAAACATCGTTGGTTACTAACCACGGACTTGAGCTGTGAGTTGCTACAACTTGTATGTCACTGGCTGTGTTACTGAGATGCCCATGCTGATGCCACCCAGGGAGGAGTTGGACGACCATCATCAGCTGAGAAAAGGTCAGCTGACGAGGGAGTACCAAGTGCTGCGGTATAATTCTGATGTTCTGCGATGTCGAGCTTACTATCGGTGCCTCGCTGCCATGGGTAGGTGCCATGCGGAGGTCGGGGATACATTGGCCGCATGGCATGTACCCACCCTCTCAGCTGTGGTCGGTATATAGTATAGTATCCAGAATATAGTACATTTTTTAACAGTTAAGCTTTCCTAATTTTGATGTCCACATCCTCTTAAAGTGCTTCAGTTTTGCTGCACTGGTTTGTGACAGAGGAGCGACGAGAGATCGTGGCAGAGGTGCGACAGATGAGGGTACGGGGCCCAGAAGAGCTGAGGGCCCGGGGGCAGCATGGACCAGCCCACACTGTGCGATATGTGTGCACACTGGGTCCGTGCAGCAGAGCAGGTCTCCAGTCGTCCTGGTTAACCCTTGTACTGGATAAAGACCTCGCTCTGTCAAGCCCGTGTGGTGGCTGGTGTGCAACGGTCACCCCACGTTAAAAAAATCCACCCACAGGCATCTTCCACCCTTCAATTGGAGTTCAGGATCTGGAACATCAGGTCCTTCATCGAAACACCTGTGAACTCGTCCTCGTTCGAGGGACCGCCTATGATGATGTAGTCAGTGAGTGCTAAACGTGACAACGTAAACATGGACAATAGACCGAGTGAAACAGTCTTCAACAAATGCAGAAACACACAGAGAAGCCTACGCCAGGCCAATCAAAGTTTATCACAGAAAAAACTGATCCTCATTGGATAATCTCAGACCTGATTTCCACATGGCTTGGCTTATCACAGAATTGATACGCATATTGATTGGATAGTTCAGAGTAGATCTCCATATGGATTGGCTCGATCAAAGATGAGTTTCTTGACCTGTATTGTGCCTTGTTTTTGAAATGAGAAGTTTTCTTTCCAATTTGGAACCTGTTGTTGGTCTTTGCAGCCCATTCAAAATAATCAATGCCAGCACTTTTGTTTTTGGATTCTTGAAAACTAATTATTCCTCAAATGCCCTGATCTGAGTTGACAGATGACGCCGAGGTGGATCCAATAATATACATGCTGTAAACATGTGGCAACGAAAAACTATTTGTATCCAACTCTGGCAGTCGGCGTTTACCGTGAAGACTCTTTGTGGAGGGAAAAGCAGTGGGACAGGACAGATTGAGTTCTGTCCCCACACCCAGTCTCAAGACAACATAATAAGGTCAATGTTAGGGACACAAAACACTCACTGCTCTCAGCTCCTGATACCTTCACTCTTCACTGCTTACCTCGGAGGAGCAGAGAGTCCGAGACTGGAGACAAGCTTTGCTCTACATCAAAACTCAGCACAGAGACAAGACAAGAGAAAGGATCTTGGTGATTGTATCTCCTTACCCTCTCACCAGTCGGACCAGGAGGACCATCATTGCCTGAGCTACCCTGTAATTAGAGATGGTCAGAAATATTAGCTCCAGAAAATGAAAGGATTATGAAATTATATTTACAATAACAGCATAAAGGATATTTCTGTAAATATCTTCATTCCATTACAATTTCAACAGGTTTCTTGCGGCCTCCATACCAGATATTCACCCCCAAACCCCATTTTCGACATGTCTATATTGGGGCAGGGGGGCAGACACCTTTCAACCTCTGCCCTGACGAGCTGGGTGGATAGTTTCCTCCTTCTCGAGGTGGAAAGGGACACATTTCATTTGTATTCGACACAGTTTCAACCCAATCATTAATGGGAGGGGTCCAGGGATCAAAGCCCCCCCATACATGGCAGTGAATCACGTCATATTACAGGAAGGACGTGATTGCACTGGAGAGGGGACACAGGAGATTTATCAGGATGTTGCACTAGAGAGGGTACAGAGGAGATTTACCAGGATGTTGCACTAGAGAGGGTACAGAGGAGATTTACCAGGATGTTGCACTGGAGAGGGTACAGAGGAGATTTATCAGGATGTTGCACTGGAGAGGGTACAGAGGAGATTTACCAGGATGTTGCACTGGAGAGGGTACAGAGGAGATTTACCAGGATGTTGCACTAGAGAGGGGACACAGGAGATTGATCAGGATGTTGCACTGGAGAGGGTACAGAGGAGATTTACCAGGATGTTGCACTGGAGAGGGTACAGAGGAGATTTACCAGGATGTTGCACTGGAGAGGGTACAGAGGAGATTTACCAGGATGTTGCACTGGAGAGGGTACAGAGGAGATTTACCAGGATGTTGCACTAGAGAGGGGACACAGGAGATTTACCAGGATGTTGCACTGGAGAGGGGACACAGGAGATTTACCAGGATGTTGCACTGGAGAGGGGACACAGGAGATTTACCAGGATGTTGCACTGGAGAGGGGACACAGGAGATTTACCAGGATGTTTTACTGGAGAGGGGACACAGGAGATTTACCAGGATGTTGCACTGGAGAGGGGACACAGGAGATTTATCAGGATGTTGCACTAGAGAGGGGACACAGGAGATTTATCAGGATGTTGCACGAGAGAGGGTACAGAGGAGATTTATCAGGATGTTGCACTGGAGAGGGTACAGAGGAGATTTACCAGGATGTTGCACTGGAGAGGGTACAGAGGAGATTTACCAGGATGTTGCACTGGAGAGGGTACAGAGGAGATTTACCAGGATGTTGCACTGGAGAGGGTACAGAGGAGATTTACCAGGATGTTGCACTAGAGAGGGTACAGAGGAGATTTACCAGGATGTTGCACTAGAGAGGGTACAGAGGAGATTTACCAGGATGTTGCACTAGAGAGGGGACACAGGAGATTGATCAGGATGTTGCACTAGAGAGGGGACACAGGAGATTTACTAGGATGTTGCACTGGAGAGGGTACAGAGGAGATTTACCAGGATGTTGCACTGGAGAGGGTACAGAGGAGATTTACCAGGATGTTGCACTGGAGAGGGTACAGAGGAGATTTACCAGGATGTTGCACTAGAGAGGGGACACAGGAGATTTACCAGGATGTTGCACTGGAGAGGGGACACAGGAGATTTACCAGGATGTTGCACTGGAGAGGGGACACAGGAGATTTACCAGGATGTTGCACTGGAGAGGGGACACAGGAGATTTACCAGGATGTTGCACTGGAGAGGGGACACAGGAGATTTACCAGGATGTTGCACTGGAGAGGGGACACAGGAGATTTATCAGGATGTTGCACTGGAGAGGGGACACAGGAGATTTTATCAGGATGTTGCACTAGAGAGGGTACAGAGGAGATTTATCAGGATGTTGCACTGGAGAGGGGACACAGGAGATTTATCAGGATGTTGCCGGGACTGGAGAATTTTAGCGATGAGGAAAGATTGGATAGGCTTTTGTTGTTTTCTTTGGAACAAAGGAGGCTGAGGGGAGACCTTATTGAGGTGTATAAAATTATGAGGGGCCTGGATAGAGTGGCTAGGAAGAATCTATTTCCCTTAGTAGAGGATTCAACAACCAGGGGGCATAGATTTAAAGTCATTGGCGGGGAGGGGGGTGTTTAGAGGGGTTTTGAGGGGAAATTTCTTCACCCAGAGGGTGGTGGGGGTCTGGAACTCACTATCCGAAAGGGAGGTAGAGATAGAAACCCTCACCACATTTAAAAAGAGCTTAGATGTCCTGCAGTGTCGTAACCTGTAGGACTATGGACCAAGAACTGGAAAGTGGGATTAGGCTGGATAGCTCTTGTTGGCCCGGCATGGACACGATGGGCCGAATGGCCTTGTTCCGTGATGTAAATTTCTATGATTCTGTGATAGAAACATAGAAACATAGAAAATAGGTGCAGGAGTAGGCCATTCGGCCCTTCGAGCCTGCACCGCTATTCAATGAGTTCATGGCTGAACATGCAACTTCAGTACCCCATTCCTGCTTTCTCGCCATACCCCTTGATCCCCCTAGTAGTAAGGACTACATCTAACTCCTTTTTGAAAATATTTAGTGAATTGGCCTCAACAACTTTCTGTGGTAGAGAATTCCACAGGTTCACAATTCTCTGGGTGAAGAAGTTTCTCCTCATCTCGGTCCTAAATGGCTTACCCCTTATCCTTAGACTGTGACCCCTGGTTCTGGACTTCCCCAACATTGGGAACATTCTTCCTGCATCTAACCTGTCTAAACCCATCAGAATTTTATATGTTTCTATGAGATCCCCTCAATAAGAGGAGGGAGGGGATGAGGGGGAAGATTATGGGTAGGGCAGAGTGATATTTTGGGAGCAAAATGAGTGAGAGGGGAATTGAGGGCGAGATGGAGATTTAGGGAGAGAGGTGGGGGAGGTGTTGGGAGGAGGGGGTGAGGGCGGAGGTGATGGGAGGATGGGGTGAGGGGGGAGTTAACGGCAGGAGGGGATGAGGGGGGAGGTGTCGGGATGAGGGGGGAGGTGTCGGGAGGAGGGGGAGGTGTCGGGAGGAGGGGGAGGTGTCGGGAGGAGGGGGTGAGGGAGAGATGTCGGGAGGAGGGGGTGAGGGGGAGGTGTCGGGAGGAGGGGGTGAGGGGGAGGTGTCGGGAGGAGGGGGTGAGGGGGAGGTGTCGGGAGGAGGGGGTGAGGGGGTGGTGTCGGGAGGAGGGGGTGAGGGGGAGGTGTAGGGAGGAGGGGGAGGTGTCGGGAGGAGGGGGTGAGGTGGAGGTGTCGGGAGGAGGGGGTGAGGGGGTGGTGTCGGGAGGAGGGGGTGAGGGGGAGGTGTCGGGAGGAGGGGGTGAGGTGGAGGTGTCGGGAGGAGGGGGTGAGGTGGAGGTGTAGGGAGGAGGGGGTGAAGGGGTGAGGGGGAGGTGTAGGGAGGAGGGGGGTGAGGGGGAGGTGTAGGGAGGAGGGGGTGAGGGGGAGGTGTCGGGAGGAGGGGGGTGAGGGGGAGGTGTAGGGAGGAGGGGGTGAGGTGGAGGTGTCGGGAGGAGGGGGTGAGGTGGAGGTGTCGGGAGGAGGGGGTGAGGGGGAGGTGTCGGGAGGAGGGGGTGAGGGGGTGGTGTCGGGAGGAGGGGGAGGTGTCGGGAGGAGGGGGTGAGGGGGTGGTGTCGGGAGGAGGGGGTGAGGGGGAGGTGTCGGGAGGAGGATGTGAGGGGGAGGTGTCGGGAGGAGGGGGTGAGGGGGAGGTGTCGGGAGGAGGGGGTGAGGGGGAGGTGTCGGGAGGAGGGGGTGAGGGGGAGGTGTCGGGAGGAGGGGGTGAGGGGGAGGTGTCGGGAGGAGGGGGTGAGGTGGAGGTGTCGGGAGGAGGGGGTGAGGGGGAGGTGTCGGGAGGAGGGGGTGAGGGGGTGGTGTCGGGAGGAGGGGGAGGTGTCGGGAGGAGGGGGTGAGGGGGAGGTGTCGGGAGGAGGGGGTGAGGGGGAGGTGTCGGGAGGAGGGGGTGAGGGGGAGGTGTCGGGAGGAGGGGGTGAGGGGGAGGTGTCGGGAGGAGGGGGAGGTGTAGGGAGGAGGGGGTGAGGGGGTGAGGGGGAGGTGTAGGGAGGAGGGGGTGAGGGGGAGGTGTAGGGAGGAGGGGGTGAGGGGGTGAGGGGGAGGTGTCGGGAGGAGGGGGTGAGGGGGAGGTGTCGGGAGGAGGGGGAGGTGTAGGGAGGAGGGGGTGAGGGGGTGAGGGGGAGGTGTAGGGAGGAGGGGGTGAGGGGGAGGTGTAGGGAGGAGGGGGTGAGGGGGTGAGGGGGAGGTGTCGGGAGGAGGGGGTGAGGGGGAGGTGTTGGGAGGAGGGGGTGAGGGGGTGGTGTAGGGAGGAGGGGGAGGTGTCGGGAGGAGGGGGTGAGGGGGAGGTGTCGGGAGGAGGGGGTGAGGGGGAGGTGTCGGGAGGAGGGGGTGAGGGGGAGGTGTCGGGAGGAGGGGGAGGTGTCGGGAGGAGGGGGAGGTGTAGGGAGGAGGGGTTTGCGGGTTCCGATTTGTTTGATCCCTCAATGGCTCCAGTCCCTGACACTCGGGGGGGTGGAGGGGGTGGAGGGGGTGGAGGGGGGGGGGTGAATTGCCCGTATGTTGTGCCCGGTTTCCGGTTTGCCCCTTCGCCTGGCGATGGATAGATGGCGGTGCCTGGGATGAAATTACGGCAGTGATTTGGGGGGGGGGGGTTTGCCGGCAGTGCCGCCCCCACGGTTAGCGCCCCGGGCCGGCAAGCAGCAGTCGATGATGTCACCGCTGTGCGCGCTGACCCCTTTGCGGCCCGCGGGGGAAATTGCCCCGTGAGCTGCGGGGCTGGCGCGGACATCCGCCCGGGGCGCCCCTTAAAGGGGAGCCGTGTGCGCCATGGGCCGCCATTTAATTTTGTCGGCCTGACAAGGGCGGCTCTCTCCTCCACCGTGCTGCCATCGTGCGGCCCCGCGCTCCCTGTTGGGTATCGGGCCGCTGGTCCGGACGATTGTGACCAGTGATGGCCGGCTGTGTGCGTGGTGGCCCTGCCCTTTAACTGAAGACCAGGGGCGTTGTTGCACGTTAGTGTTACGCGGAGCCTCCTCGTAGCGCTGACCTCTTTACCACCGCGCTGATGCTCCGGGAGCGCTTCTCCAATGAGGCGGAGCACCTGAGATAGCGCTCCGCCCAATCGCATGTTGGGGGTGGGACTTCAGGCCCAGGCCCCGAAGCTTACTGCCCCCAATGTCTGCCCCCAAGTCCTGCCCCGCGAGGTTACATTATTGATATGAAAGTCGAGTTACCTTCGGACCAGCTTTCCCTGTCAATCCTCTCGGACCACGTTCACCACGCGGACCCTTTGACGATAAAAATAAAACAGGTTAGAAGCACAATAAACACACACTTGGATTGCCGAGGTTCATTATGAGAAATTAAACCATTAAAGCATTGACAATTAGCAGCGATACACGAGTATAGGTAATGATAACGTTGAGTAAATAGCTTCATACCGTCGGGCCTCTCTGTCCTCTCGGTCCTGATTTTCCTGGAGTACCCTAGAGACAAGGATTGAAAAGGTAGGTTAGCGAATGGTGAGTGGGGGGAGGGCAGAGTCTGCACCCACACACGGTGAAGGATCCCCCTCCCTCCAACAGTCTTCACTCGCAGATAGTCTGCCCTCTGGCTACACGTGACTCCAGTCTCACACCAATGTTTCTGACTCTGACTCTGAAGTGACCCAGCGAGTTGCGTCACGGCGAGTGTGGACTGGCAGTAAATGCATGCCCACATCTTGAGGATGAATTTGAGAAAAATATCGACCAATCAGGCCAGACCGGCAGAACCATTCATTAGACGCCAAATTTTATTTCATGTCTTTAATCAATCGCAATGAAGCATCCTCAACTGGGTTCTCCATTGATAAGCGCACAGAGGCTGCATTTACCCAGAGGCCACAACTGGTGGGCAGGGGGAGAGGTGATTTTAACCTATTTCCATTCAGGCCTCGGAGGGCAAAGGTCAGTCAGGACCCAGTGGGCAAGGACTAGAGAAGCTGGGGTCATTCTCCTTAGAGCAAGAACATTAAGGGACGATTTAGCAAAGGTGTTCAAAATTATCAAGGGCTTTGATCGAGTAAATTGGGAGAAATTGTTTCCCGTGGCAGGAGGGTTGTTAACCAGAGGACATAGATTGACGATAATTGGTAAAGGAACCAGGGGGGGGAGGTGAGGAGAATGTGTTTACACAGCGAGTTGTTGTGATCGGGAACGCGCTGCCTGACAGGGCGGTGGGAGCAGATTCAATAGTAACTTTCAAACCGGGAATTGGATAAATATTTAAAAAGGAAAAATTTGGCAGGCTGTGGGGAAAGAGCGGGGGGTGGGACTGATTGGATCGCTCTGTCACACAGCCCGCACAGGCTCGATGGGCTCAATGGCTGTGAGATTCTCTGATTGTATGAGGAGCAGGGGTTGGATGTGTCCCTGTGATTGTAGACTGGGTGACCGCTTTGTGGAGCACCTCTGTTACAATCTATATTAACCACTTGGAAGAAGGGACTGAGCGTAATGTAGACAAGTTTGCTGATGATACAAAGATGGGAGGAAAAGCAATGTGTGAGGAGAACACAAAAAATCTGCAAAAGGACATAGACAGGCTAAGTGAGTGGGAAAAAATTTGGCAAATGGAGTATAATGTTGGAAAGTGTGAGGTCAAGCACTTCAGCAGAAAAAAATCAAAGAGCAAGTTATTATTTAAATGGAGAAAGATTACAAAGTGCCGCAGTACAGCAGGACCTGGAGGTATTTGTGCATGAAACACAAAAGGATAGTATGCAGGTACAGCAAGTGATCAGGAAGGCCAATGGTATTTTGGCCTTTATTGCAAAGGGGATAGAGTATAAAAGCAGGGAAGTCTTGCTACAGTTATACAGGGTATTGGTGAGGCCACACCTGGAGTACTGCGTACAGTTTTGGTTTCCATATTTACGAAAGGATATACTTGCTTTGGAGGCAGTTCAGAGAAGGTTCACTCAGTTGATTCTGGAGTTGAGGGGGTTGACTTATGAGGAAAGGTTGAGTAGGTTGGGCCTCTACTCACTGGAATTCAGAAGAATGAGAGGTGATCTTATTGAAACGTATAAGATTATGAGGGGGCTTGACAGGGTGGATGCAGAGAGGATGTTTCTACTGATGGGGGAGACTAGAACTAGGGGGCATGGTTTTAGAATAAGGGGCCGCCCATTTAAAACTGAGATGAGGAGGAATTTCTTCTCTGAGAGAGTTGTAAATCTGTGGAATTTGCTGCCTCGGAGAGCTGTGGAGGCTGGGTCATTGAATAAATGTAAGACAGAAATAGACAGTTTCTTGAGCGCGAAGGGATTATGGGGAGCGGGCAGGGAAGTGGAGCTGAGTCCATGATCGGATCAGACATGATCTTATTAAATGGCGGAGCAGGCTCGAGGGGCCGTATGGTCGATTCCTGCTCCTATTTCTTATGATCTTATGGACATGGACTCAGGTGAAAGATCCAACTCAGAGGTGTCCTGGACTTTGGTCGCGTTGCAACACTGGCTGGCACTGAGTGGATGAGGTGGGTGTGTGTGTGCGATGATCGAACACAACAGTGCTCCATGTCTTGCCCAACTCCCCCTCCCTGTTCCGGACTTCCCAAGTCCCGTGTCCTGGCCTGTGAATTCTGTGCTGCTGTTGGAACATTAAAGTAGAAAATGCACAGAATTCAAAGCAGTAAAGTGTCATTGTAACCCATGTATAAACTGACCTAAGTTGTACACCGTGAGAACACTGACCACTAGGTGGTGAACTTGTGGGAGACTCTCCTAACCTGGACTTTCAGGTATAAAAGGGGAAGCTCCACCCACCTTCATCACTTCAGTGCTGGAATAAAGGTTGCTGGTCACAGAGTGACCTTCTCTCAAGCATGGGCCTGGTGTGCATTTGTCCTGTATAGTAAGGACTTATCATAAAGTCTGTCCCCTGCAGGGCTCCAGCTCCTTGGCCCCCTACCAGTATTCCCAGCACTGAAGATTTATGTTTGTTTCCTGGCTCTCTGTGCTCAGTTTTGGCCGGATAGCAAACCAGATGCAGTTAAAGAAATCAAACAGCTGTTCCCAGCGGGGATCTCTGTATTTTAACTACGCTGGGCTAGAGACAGATGTTGTGTGATGGACACGTTTTGCATACTGTAATCTTGAGAAGAGTGGACGGACACAGGCCCTGTCAATCATTACCCATCTGTTCAACCTCCCTCCGCCTCTTAAAGGAGAAGGAGGAACCGGAGGAGGCTATTCCACTATTCAATTAAATCTCGGCTGATCTGTAGTTCCATCGCTCCACCATCGGTGGCCGTGCCTTCTGTTGCCTGGGCCCCAAGCTCTGGAACTCCTTCCCGAAACCTCTCCGCCTCTCTCTCCTCCTTTAAGACGCTCCTTAAAACCTACCTCTTCGACCCAGCTTTTGGTCACCTGCGCTAATATCTCCGTATGTGGCTCGGGGTCAGATTGTGGCTGATTTACACCCTGTGAAGCACCCTGGGATGTTTTTCTAGGTTTAAGGCGCTATATAACAACAACAACGTGTATATATATAGCGCCTTTAACATAGTGAAATATCCCAAGGTGCTTCACAGGCGTATTATGAGACAAATAAATATATCGAAATGCAACTTGTTGTAACTCCATCTACCTGCCTTTGCTTCATATTCTTTGACCAACAAACATCCATCCAGCTCAACTTTGGAACTTTCAACTGACCCCCCGGTCTCGACAGTGTTTTGGGGGACAGAGTTCCCGATTCCCACTGCCCTTTGTGTGAAGAAGTGCTCCCTGACATCACCCCTGGTGACGCTGCGCTCCAAAGCTTGCCTATCTTTCCTGAGGTGCCGTGCCCAGATTGGAACACAGTTACTCCAGGAGCGATCTGACCAGAGCTTTACATAACTGCTGCTTGTTGATTTTAAATGGCTCAATGCCCCATGAATCAGTGAGCAGTCGGACCTGGAACCAGCGTTGTGAAACACCAGCTGCCAACACTGGGATCCTGGCGTCTGTCTTATTTATAAAACGCAAACTCGACAGCCCGAAACACGGCAGGGGGGATCTGGGAGGGGCGACAGTCCGGAGAGGGAACTGACTGACAGGCTCCGCTGAGCTGAGACACTCTCGCCTTGGAGTCCGGGGACGCAATGAGAGACTTTCACCCTTCTGTTCCCTGCCCTCCCGATGACCTTGCCAAAGTTGGAGGAGTTTGGGGGTCGGGGCGAGGGTCCCTTTACTGGAGGAGCAAGGTCTTCCCTCCACGTTACTGGAGTAACATTTCCCGCTGGACAAAGAGGCTGGAGATGGCAGCAGAGGATTGACTTGCTGGGAATCTGCTCTGGATAAAATTGCGGATTGCCCCAACCCCTGCCGCAAAGGCGCCTTTTGTAAGGGAGTTACATTGAAATAATTAAAATAGGATTGAATTTCCTGTTGCAGGACCTGCAGTGCGGGGTCCGATGATCGGAGATGGTATGAATGTCCCTGATGGATATTGTAACCTGACGCCAGAAACAAGCTTCCATTGGACCGGGGTCAATAGTTATCTGGCCTTGCACCCACCTTCCGGAAAAAGCCCAAATGGAACGCTGCACTGGCTGAGGAAGCAGTACTGACCCTGACTGAGTTCCAGACTCTGCTTCCTGCAGCCGGCCAACATCTCCCGCATTAAGCCAGTCGGATAATCAGCCTGGCTCACTGCAACACTTCTGGAATGATCAACATCCTGAAACACTGCTGGCGGTTGCTCCTGGCTCTCAGGCTCTCGCTGGTCGAGATGGGTCACGTTTTTTTGGGGGGAGGTAGTCGGGGTGAGGGGGAGGCCGAGGCATGAGCTGCTCCAGGGTCCCACGGACACCAAGGCCTGTAATTGAGTGAGCCAGAAACAGACGGGAGGGCCGTTTAACCCAGCGAATCGGATTCTGCTCCGGTTGTCGGAGCTCGCAGAGTGTATCAATCCCAGTGCCCAGGCTGTGAGAGGCCTAACCAGCAGGCCTCAAGGGGGTCAAGGAAGGTTTTGGGGGCTTTATTTTCTGTGGGCCAGTATCTCGCCATTCGATGCCCGACCTGAGAGATTCCCTCAGATTGATCTAGAAACCAATCCTTAACATACAGCATCAAGCCATCTCCTTCTCTGTACCTTACCTTACTCTCCAACAGCCCCCATCCCCGCCCTATCTATCTTTGAATCATTAAGGTCACCCATGAGGTATGATGGCCCTGCTCTTCCCGCATTTCTAACTTGTCTACAAATCCATCCGGTGCAATATGATCAACTCCCAACGGGGTAACAATTCCCTCATTATTGGTCTGTACCTACACTGTGGGGCAGGGTCTCTCTAACCCAGTTTGTACCCTACACTGTGGGCCTGGGTCTCTCTAACCCAGTCTGTACCTACACTGTGGGCCTGGGTCTCTCTAACCCAGTCTGTACATACACTGTGGGGCAGGGTCTCTCTAACCCAGTCTGTACCTACACTGTGGGGCAGGGTCTCTCTAACCCAGTCTGTACCTACACTGTGGGCCTGGGTCTCTCTAACCCAGTCTGTACCTACACTGTGGGCCTGGGTCTCTCTAACCCAGTCTGTACCTACACTGTGGGCCTGGGTCTCTCTAACCCAGTCTGTACCTACACTGTGGGCCTGGGTCTCTCTAACCCAGTCTGTACCCTACACTGTGGGCCTGGGTCTCTCTAACCCAGTCTGTACCTACACTGTGGGCCTGGGTCTCTCTAACCCAGTCTGTACCTACACTGTGGGCCTGGGTCTCTCTAACCCAGTCTGTACCCTACACTGTGGGCCTGGGTCTCTCTAACCCAGTCTGTACCGACACTGTGGGCCTCAGTACCACGGTGGGCAGGGTGGTTCCTCATTGAGCTGTGGAACAATGTGAAGAAGCCTTTTCACACAAAGCCTCCGTGTTTATTACAAACTGATGCGCTCCACTCAGATCCCACAAACTGAACCTTTTCTGGACGGCCGAGCTCGGAATATTTCCCACGTAACGTCTGCCGGTCATGAAGCTGAGACCTACCCTGACACCTTTCTCGCCATTCGCTCCGGGGAATCCTGGGAATCCAATTGATCCCTGGAAAGACCAAGAGAGAAAAATCATTAAGGGGAAGCAAGAGGCTATGGCAGCTACAGGTAGGGTCAGCTGCTCAACCGCAGGAGGCTCACTTACCTTTGGGCCTTGTCGTCCTGGGTATCCCGGCAAGCCTGGAACTCCCAGCTTTCCCTAGGGCAACAGAAGAAACAGGTTAAGTGGTGTCGTGGAACCTGGGCCTTTCCCCCTCAATCCCTCTGACAGGAGGCGGGAGAGATGGGACACACCCAGACCCATGGGCTGGCTCCCAACACGGACCCGCCATCAATGGCACTGCGGATTGGGGAGTCAACCATGGGGGTCATCGAGCCCCCTTTGCAGGGCTAGGATCCTCCACTCACCGGCTTCACCCAGGTCTCGATATTATTCTGCGAAGTGAACGACTTATCATACGGTCACATAAAGGGTTACAGCATCAGGAAATGTCCATTAGACCCAACCCCACCTCCCTCACATCCCCCAACCTCGCCTCCCTCACATCCCCCAACCCCGCCTCCCTCACATCCCCCAACCCCACCTTCACCACCTCCCCCAACCTCGCCTCCCTCACATCCCCCAACCCCACCTGCCCCACATCCCCCAACCCCACCTTCCCCACCTCCCCCAACCCCACCTTCCCCACATCCCCCAACCCCACCTTCCCCACATCCCCCAACCCCACCTTCCCCACATCCCCCAACCCCACCTTCCCCACATCCCCCAACCCCACCTTCCCCACATCCCCCAACCCCACCTTCCCCACATCCCCCAACCCCACCTGCCCCACATCCCCCAACCCCACCTTCCCCACATCCCCCAACCCCACCTTCCCCACATCCCCCAACCCCACCTTCCCCACATCCCCCAACCCCACCTTCCCCACATCCCCCAACCCCACCTGCCCCACATCCCCCAACCCCACCTTCCCCACATCCCCCAACCCCACCTCCCCCAACCCCACCTCCCTCAACCCCACCTCCCTCACATCCCCACCTCCCTCACCTCCCTCAACCCCACCTCCCCCAACCCCACCTCCCCCACATCCCTCAACCCCACCTCCCTCAACCCCACCTCCCTCACATCCCCACCTCTCCCCATATCCCTTAACCTCCCCATCCCCACGTCCCTCAATCCCACCTTCTCACCTTGTCACCCTCAACCCTTCTCTCTCCAGAAACACATCTAATTGTCTCTGACCATATTTTTTTCACTCTCTCCTTCAAAGACCTTATTCAGAATGTTACATGCAGGAAATGGTTCCCGATAGAATTGGGTTATTACTTTGCTTCACACAGGACTGGGACAAGTGCCAAAGGTCACATGCGAAGGTTTACACAGGTCGCTGAGAGGGAGGTACAGTGTTTCCGACAGTACTTGGACTTTCCTCTCAGTGACTGTCATTGATTGGAGCACTTGGGTGCAAGCCCTGGAACTCTGGGGCCGGTTCATGCTCAGATACCTTTTCACCAGCTGGGCCTGGTGGGCCAGGATCTCCTGAAGGCCCAACGCGACCCTTCGGACCTTCCGGGCCATCCTCTCCCCGGGGACCTGCCGGACCAAGCTCACCCTGCCAACAAACAAAAGCACAAGTTCGGCAAGTGAATGGATTGTCACAGAAAGGTTTCATTACACCGGGAGTGAGGGAGACCGGGGGGGGAGTGAGGGAGACCGGGGGGGGGTGAGGGAGACCGGGGGGGAGTGAGGGAGACCGGGGGGGAGTGAGGGAGACCGGGGGGGGGAGTGAGGGAGACCAGGGGGAGTGAGGGAGACCAGGGGGAGTGAGGGAGACTGGGGGGAGTGAGGGAGACCGGGGGGGGAGTGAGGGAGACCGGGGGGAGTGAGGGAGACCGGGGGGGAGTGAGGGAGACCAGGGGGAGTGAGGGAGACCGGGGGGAGTGAGGGAGACCGGGGGGAGTGAGGGAGACCGGGGGGGGGGGGGTGAGGGAGACCGGGGGGAGTGAGAGAGACCGGGGGGGGAGTGAGGGAGACCGGGGGGAGTGAGGGAGACCGGGGGGGAGTGAGGGAGACCAGGGGGAGTGAGGGAGACCGGGGGGAGTGAGGGAGACCGGGGGGAGTGAGGGAGACCGGGGGGAGTGAGGGAGACCGGGGGGGGGTGAGGGAGACCGGGGGGAGTGAGGGAGACCGGGGGGGGAGTGAGGGAGACCGGGGGGGGTGAGGGAGACCGGGGGGAGTGAGGGAGACCGGAGGGAGTGAGGGAGACCGGGGGGGGGGGGGGGGGGAGTGAGGGAGACCGGGGGGGGGGGGAGTGAGGGAGACCGGGGGGGGGGGGGGGAGTGAGGGAGACCGGGGGGGGGGGGAGTGAGGGAGACCGGGGGGAGAGTGAGGGCGACCGGGGGGAGTGAGGGAGACCGGGGGGAGTGAGGGAGACCGGGGGGAGTGAGGGAGACCGGGGGGAGAGTGAGGACGACCGGGGGGAGTGAGGGAGACCGGGGGGAGAGTGAGGGCGACCGGGGGGAGTGAGGGAGACCGGGGGGAGTGAGGGAGACCGGGGGGAGTGAGGGAGACCGGGGGGAGAGTGAGGACGACCGGGGGGAGTGAGGGAGACCGGGGGGAGTGAGGGAGACCGGGGGGAGTGAGGGAGGCCGGGGGGAGTGAGGGAGGCCGGGGGGAGTGAGGGAGGCCGGGGGGAGTGAGGGACACCAGGAGTGAGGGAGACTGGGAGTGAGGGACAGAGACAGAGACTGGGAGTGAGGGGCGGAGACAGAGACTGGGAGTGAGGGATAGAGACAGAGACTGGGAGTGAGGGAGACTGGGAGTGAGGGACAGAGACAGAGACTGGGAGTGAGGGAGACTGGGAGTGAGGGACAGAGACAAGACCGAGAGTGAGGGATAGAGACAGAGACTGGGAGTGAGGGAGACTGGGAGTGAGGGATAGAGACAGAGACCGGGAGTAAGGGAGACCGGGAGTGAGGAGCAGAGACAGAGACTGGGAGTGAGGGGCAGAGACAGAGACTGGGAGTGAGGGAGACCGGAAGTGAGGGACAGAGACAGAGACTGGGAGTGAGGGACAGAGACAGAGACTGGGAGTGAGGGAGACCTGGAGTGAGGGGCAGAGACCAGAGACTGGGAGTGAGGGGCAGAGACAGAGACTGGGAGTGAGGGAGACCTGGAGTGAGGGACAGAGACAGAGACCGGGAGTGAGGGAGACCGGGAGTGAGGGACTGAGACAGAGACTGGGAGTGAGGGAGACCGGGAGTGAGGGACTGAGACAGAGACCGGGAGTGAGGGAGACCGGGAGTGAGGGACTGAGACAGAGACTGGGAGTGAGGGAGACCGGGAGTGAGGGACAGAGACAGAGACTGGGAGTGAGGGAGACCTGGAGTGAGGGACAGAGACAGAGTCCGGGAGTGAGGGAGACCGGGAGTGAGGGACTGAGACAGAGACTGGGAGTGAGGGAGACCGGGAGTGAGGGACTGAGACAGAGACCGGGAGTGAGGGAGACCGGGAGTGAGGGACTGAGACAGAGACTGGGAGTGAGGGAGACCGGGAGTGAGGGACAGAGACAGAGACCGGGAGTGAGGGAGACCGGGAGCGGGTCTGTAATGCTCGCTGTCACAGTCTCGGAGTGAAGGGTTGGTGTGTGTTACAGTGAGCAGGATGGAGCACTGTGAGCAGGTTTGGTCATAGACGTTTGGCTTTGCCGGTCAGTCTGTCCTTGGTGAATGTGCTGTGGGTTTTACCCGATTCTCGGCCTCCTCCCTATCACTCCTGTGCTCTGGTCTCACATTCCAGAATATTAATTACCTGCATCCCTTTCCAAACAGCTGAAATTGTGAAATATTTTGGATTGGATTTTCCTGTTGGTGATTGAATCTTGACAGAAAAGCAATTGCTCTGTGAATAAAGATCCATTGTGGACTAGTCTGGATTTACAATGTGTTGTGTTTCAGTAATATCTTGCGGAGACAGTTTGGGCGGACCGAGAGCAGACACTGTGAGATGGGGAGACTCTGACATTAAACAGCTCTGACACCTATGGAGCGGCTCACAACACGAGGGAGCTTGGTACAGGCTGTTTGCCAAGCTGACACAGCAATGGGCTCAGGGGTTGGAAACCACAGATGCTCAACTCCAGGAGTCTGGAACCATCACTCACCAAAACAATTGGGGGTGGGACCTGCATTTCAGTTAGAGATAGCAAGGAAATCAAATCATGGTCTACAATAATACATGAAATATAACAGAGACACAGAGAGAGGGAGAGACAGAGAGAAAGAGAGTTAGAGAGAGAGAGAGACAGAGGGAGAGAGACAGAGAGAGAGAGAGAGACAGAGAAAGAGAGAGTTAGAGAGAGACAGAGAGAGAGGATCACAGGGACACAGAGAGAGAGAGGGACAGAGAGAGAGAGAGGGACACAGAGAGAGCAAAAGAGAGAGTTAGAGAGAGAGGGACACACAGACAGAAAGATGCACAGAGAGAGAGACAGAGAGACAGAGAGAGAGAGGGACAGAGAGACAGAGAGAGACAGAGAGAGAAAGGGACAGAGAGACAGAGAGAGAGAGGGACAGAGAGAGGGACAGAGAGACAGAGAGACAGAGAGATGCACAGAGAGAGGGACAGAGAGAGAGACAGAGAGAGAGACAGAGAGACAGAGAGAGAGACAGAGAGAGAGAGGGACAGAGAGACAGAGAGAGAGACAGAGAGAGAGAGGGACAGAGAGACAGAGAGAGAGATGCACAGAGAGAGGGACAGAGAGACAGAGAGGGACAGAGAGAGAGAGAGACCGGTAGCTGCAGGAGCAGGGTGGGGATTCCAGTGCCCAGTGATGCGTCTCCAGCCTGTCACTGCCCCCAGCGGGGCGACACTGAACCCTTCCCCCATATCCTTTGGGGCACAGCCTCTCAAAGCTGCTCTGGAAGTCGAAGTTTTGGTGCCGGGGTCAGGAGGGACATTGTTAACCCACTTTCCCCATCACGTGGCCGCGCTGAGCAGCAGTGTCAGGCCCGGGTTACATAGCCCGACCTAGGCCGAGCCCAGCCTCTCCTCCAGTCTGTGCCCCACTGTCGTGCGTGAGTGTATACATACACTGGCAAGTGTGTACCACACAGCATGTGAACCTGTGTGGGTGTACGTCTAAAACTTACAGGGCTTGACAGGGTAGATGCAGGGAGGATGTTTCCCCCGGGCTGGGGAGTCTAGAACCAGGGGTCACAGTCTCAGGATAAGGGGTCAGTCATTTAGGACTTAGATGAGGAGGAATTTCTTCACTCAGAGGGTGATGAACCTCTAGGATTCTCTGCCCCAGAGGGCTATGCAGGCTCAGTCTTTGAGTATATTCAAGGCCGAGATCAATAGGCTTTAGGATATTAAGGGAATCAAGGGAGATGGGGATAGTGCAGGAAAGTGGAGTTGAGCGAGAAGATCAGCCATGATCTCACTGAATGGCGGAGCAGGCTCGAGGGGTCGAATGGCCGACTCCTGCTGAACCTGTATAAATCACTGGTTAGGTCTCAGCTGGTGAATTGTGTCCAATTCTGGGCACCGTACTTCAGGAAGTATGTCAGGGCCTTGGAGAGGGTGCAGAGGGAGAGTGAGCAGAGTGGTTCCAGGGATGAGGGAGTTCAGTCACGTGGAGAGACTGGAGAATCTGGGGTTGTTCTTCTTGGAGCAGAGAAGGTTAAGGGGAGATTTGATCGAGGTGTTTAAAATCATGACGGGTTTCGATAGAGTGAATCGGGAGAGACTGTTCCCAGTGGCAGGAGGGTTGGTAACCAAAGGACACATCAGGGGAGGGCAGCAGCAGCCAAGTTCATGGCACCGTGGCTAGCTCTGCTGCACAGGAGGGCAGGAAAAAGAGTGGGAGAGCAATAGTGATAGGGGATTCGATTGTAAGGGGAATAGATAGGCGTTTCTGCGGCCGCAACCGAGACTCCAGGATGGTATGTTGCCTTCCTGGTGCAAGGGTCAAGGATGTCTCGGAGTGGGTGCAGGACATTCTGAAAAGGGAGGGAGAACAGCCAGTTGTCGTGGTGCACATTGGTACCAACGATATAGGTAAAAAATGGGATGAGGTCCTACGAGATGAATTTAGGGAGCTAGGAGCTAAATTAAAAAGTAGGACCTCAAAAGTCATAATCTCAGGATTGCTACCAGTGCCACGTGCTAGTCAGAGTAGGAATCGCAGGATGAATACGTGGCTTGAGGAGTGGTGCAGAAGGGAGGGATTCAAATTCCTGGGGCATTGGAACCGGTTCTGGGAGAGGTGGGACCAGTACAAACCGGACGGTCTGCACCTGGGCAAGACCGGAACCAATGTCCTAGGGGGAGTGTTTGCTCGTGCTGTTGGGGAGGAGTTAAACTAATATGGCAGGGGGATGGGAACCAATGCAGGGAGACAGAGGGAAATAAAATGGAGACAGAAGCAAAAGATAGAAAGGAGAATAGTAAAAGTGGAGGGCAGAAAAACCCAAGGCAAAATACAAAAAGGGCCACATTACAGCAAAATTCTAAAGGGGCAACGTGTGTTAAAAAGACAAGCCTGAAGGTTCTGTGCCTCAATGCGAGGAGTATTCGGAATAAGGTGGATGGATTAACTGCGCAAACAGCAGTTAACGGATATGATATAATTGCCATCACGGAGACATGGCTCCAGGGTGACCAAGGCTGGGAACTCAACATCCAGGGGTATTCAACATTTAGGAAGGATAGACAGAGAGGAAAAGGAGGTGGGGTGGCGTTGCTGGTTAAAGAGGAAATTAATGCGATAGTAAGGAGGGACATTAGCCTGGATGATGTGGAATCAGTATGGGTGGAGCTACGGAATACCAAAGGGCAGAAAGCGCTGGTGGGAGTTGTGTACAGACCACCAAACAGTAGTAGTGAGGTTGGGGACAGCATCAAACAAGAAATAAGGGATGTGTGCAATAAAGGTACAGCAGTTATCATGGGTGACTTTAATCGACATATTGATTGGGCTAACCAAACTGGTAGCAATACGGTGGAGGAGGATTTCCTGGAGTGTATTAGGGATGGTTTTCTCGACCAATATGTCGAGGAACCAACTAGAGAGCTGGCCATCCTAGACTGGGTGTTGTGTAATGAGAAGGGACTAATTAGCAATCTTGTTGTGCGAGACCCCTTGGGGAAGAGTGATCATAATATGATAGAATTCTTTATTAAGATGGAGAGTGACACAGTTAATTCGGAAACTAGGGTCCTGAACTTAAGGAAAGGTAATTTCGATGGTATGAGGCGTGAATTGGCTAGAATAGACTGGCAATGGACACTTAAAGGGTTGACGGTGGATAGGCAATGGCAAACATTTAAAGATCACATGGATGAACTTCAGCAATTGTACATCCCTGTCTGGAGTAAAAATAAAACGGGGAAGGTGGCTCAACCGTGGCTAACAAGGGAAATTAAGGATAGTGTTAAATCCAAGGAAGAGGCATATAAATTGGTCAGAAAAAGCAACAAACCTGAGGACTGGGAGAAATTTAGAATTCAACAGAGGAGGACAAAGGGTTTAATTAAGGGGGGAAAATAGAGTACGAGAGGAAGCTTGCAGGGAACATAAAAACTGACTGCAAAAGCTTCTATAAATATGTGAAGAGAAAAAGATTAGTGAAGACAAATGTAGGTCCCTTGCAGTCGGATTCAGGTGAATTTATAATGGGAAACAAAGAAATGGCAGACCAATTGAACAAATACTTCGGTTCTGTCTTCACGAAGGAAGACACAGATAACCTTCCGATTGTACTAGGGGACTGAGGGTCTAGTGAGAAGGAGGAACTGAAGGATATCCTTATTCGGCGGGAAATTGTGTTCGGGAAATTGATGGGATTGAAGGCCGATAAATCCCCGGGGCCTGATAGTCTGCATCCCAGAGTACTTAAGGAAGTGGCCCTGGAAATAGTGGATGCAATGGTGATCATTTTCCAACAGTCTATCGACTCTGGATCAGTTCCCATGGACTGGAGGGTAGCTAATGTAACACCACTTTTTTAAAAAGGAGGGAGAGAGAAAACGGGTAATTATAAACCGGTTAGCCTGACATCAGTAGTGGGGAAATGTTGGAATCAATCATTAAGGATGAAATAGCAGTGCATTTGGAAAGCAGTAACAGGATCGGTCCAAGTCAGCATGAATTTTCTGGAATTTTTTGAGGATGTAACTAGCAGAGTGGACAAGGGAGAACCAGTGGATGTGGTGTATTTGGACTTTCAAAAGGCTTTTGACAAGGTCCCGCACAAGAGATCGGTGTGCAAAGTCAAAGCGCATGGTATTGGGGGTAATGTACTGATGTGGATAGAGAACTGGTTGGCAGACAGGAAGCAGAGAGTCGGGATAAAAAGGTCCATTTCAGAATGGCAGGCAGTGACTAGTGGAGTGCCGCAGGGCTCAGCGCTGGGACCCCAGCTCTTTACAATATACATTAACGATTTAGATGAAGGAATTGAATGTAATATCTCCAAGTTTGCGGATGACACTAAACTGGGTGGCGGTGTGAGCTGTGAGGAGGACGCTAAGAGACTATAGGGTGAATTGGACAGGTTAGGTGAGTGGGCAAATACATGAAGGCAGAATATTATCTGAATGGCGGCAGACTAGAAAAAGGGGAGGTGCAACGAGACCTGGGTGTCATGGTTCATCAGTCATTGAAGGCTGGCATGCAGGTATAACAGGCGGTGAAGAAGGCAAGTGGTATGTTGGCCTTCATAGCTAAGGGATTTGAGTATAGGAGCAGGGAGGTCTTACTGCAGTTGTACAGGGCCTTAGTGAGGCCTCACCTGGAATATTGTGTTCAGTTTTGGTCTCCTAATCTGAGGAAGGACATTCTTGCTATTGAGGGAGTGCAGCGAAGGTTCACCAGACTAATTCCCGGGATGGCTGGACTGTCATATCAGGAGAGACTGGATCAACTGGGCCTTTATTCACTAGAGTTTAGAAGGATGAGAGGGGATCTCATAGAAACGTATAAGATTCTGACGGGACTGGACAGGTTAGATGCAGGAAGAATGTTCCCAATGTTGGGGAAGTCCAGAACCAGGGGACATAGTCTTAGGATAAGGGGTAAGCCATTTAGGACCGAGATGAGGAGAAACTTCTTCACTCAGAGAGTTGTTAACCTGTGGAATTCCCTACCGCAGAGAGTTGTTGATGCCGGTTCATTGGATATATTCAAGAGGGAGTTAGATATGGTCCTTACGGCTAAAGGGATCAAGGGGTCTGGAGAGAAAGCAGGAAAGGGGTACTGAGGGAATGATCAGCCATGATCTTATTGAATGGTGGTGCAGGCTCGAAGGGCCGAATGGCCTACTCCTGCACCTATTTTCTATGTTTCTATGCCACAAGTTTACGATAATTGGCAAAAGAACCAGAGGGGAAATGAGGAGAATCGTTTTATGCAGCGAGTTGTTGTGATCTGGAACGCGCTGCCTGAACACAGGAACACAGGAACAGGAGGAGGCCATTCAGCCCCTCGAGCCTGTTACACAGGAACAGGAGGAGGCCATTCAGCCCCTCGAGTCTGTTCTGCCATTCAATGAGATCATGGCTAATCTGTGACCTAACTCCATAAACCCGCCTTTGGCCCATATCCTTAATACCTTAGGTTAATAAAAATTTAAAATTAGCAACTGATCCAGCATTAACTGCCGTTTTCGGGAGAGAGTTCCAAACCTCTCCCACCCTTTGTGTGCAGAAGTGTTTCTGAACTTCACTCCTGAAAGATCTGGCTCTAATGTTTAGACTGTGCCCCCGAGTCCTGTACTCCTCAACCAGCGGGAACAGTCTCTCTCTATCTACCCAATCTGTTCCCCTCAATATCCTGAAAACTTCCATCAGATCACCTCTTAACCCTCTAAATTCTAGGGAATACAACCTTAGTTTGTGTAATCTCTCCTCGTAACTTAACCCTTGGAGTCCGGGTATCAGTCTGGTAAACCCACACTGCTCTCCCTCCGAGGTCAATATATCCTCCCTACGGTGTGGACCCAGAACTGCTCACAGTGCTCCAGGTGTGGGCCCAGAACTGCTCACAGTGCTCCAGGTGTGGGGCCCAGAACTGCTCACAGTGCTCCAGGTGTGGGGCCCAGAACTGCTCACAGTGCTCCAGGTGTGGGGCCCAGACCTGCTCACAGTGCTCCAGGTGTGGGGCCCAGAACTGCTCACAGTGCTCCGGGTGTGGGGCCCAGAACTGCTCACAGTGCTCCAGGTGTGGGGCCCAGAACTGCTCACAGTGCTCCAGGTGTGGGCCCAGAACTGCTCACAGTGCTCCAGGTGTGGGGCCCAGAACTGCTCACAGTGCTCCGGGTGTGGGGCCAGAACTGCTCACAGTGCTCCAGGTGTGGACCCAGAACTGCTCACAGTGCTCCAGGTGTGGACCCAGAACTGCTCACAGTGCTCCAGGTGTGGGGCCCAGACCTGCTCACAGTGCTCCAGGTGTGGGGCCCAGACCTGCTCACAGTG
Organism: Pristiophorus japonicus; assembly: GCF_044704955.1. Lineage (NCBI taxonomy): Eukaryota > Metazoa > Chordata > Chondrichthyes > Pristiophoridae > Pristiophorus > Pristiophorus japonicus. Next base: position 462,093 of record NW_027252307.1, read on the forward strand.
CTCCAGGTGTGGACCCAGAACTGCTCACAGTGCTCCAGGTGTGGACCCAGAACTGCTCACAGTGCTCCAGGTGTGGACCCAGAACTGCTCACAGTGCTCCAGGTGTGGACCCAGAACTGCTCACAGTGCTCCGGGTGTGGGGCCCAGACCTGCTCACAGTGCTCCAGGTGTGGGGCCCAGACCTGCTCACAGTGCTCCAGGTGTGGACCCAGAACTGCTCACAGTGCTCCAGGTGTGGACCCAGAACTGCTCACAGTGCTCCAGGTGTGGACCCAGAACTGCTCACAGTGCTCCAGGTGTGGGGCCCAGAACTGCTCACAGTGCTCCAGGTGTGGGGCCCAGAACTGCTCACAGTGCTCCAGGTGTGAAATGACGGTGGGAGTAGATTTAATAGTAACTTTCAAAAGGGGAAAAGTTTGGAGTGTGGGGACCGAGCCGGGAAGTGGGACTGATTGGATCGCTCTGTCACAGAATGGCCCTCTGTGCTGTAAGGTTCTCCAGTGACAGGGTGTACAGTGCTTCCGTCTGTTACTCACTCTGTCGCCCTTTATTCCCATGTCGCCCTTGAAGCCTGGGAAACCATCTTCACCCTGTAAAAGTGGAAAGAGAATAAAGAATGAGATTCACAAGTGTAACTGGGACACGCCCCCCCCCACAGGCTGAGGCTCCACCAATGGCATCGCTTGAGGTCCGACACACTGACAGGATGCTGGGAGAGGTGGAAGCCAAGGCTCTCCCCACGGACACTTGTGCCTCGCTCCCCACTGCTCCCCCCTGTACCCTTCACACTCACTGCTCGCCTGCTTCAATGTCTCTCCAATGTCAGCCGTGGCTCAGTGCGATTCTCTCTGGCCTATGAAGGTCGTGGGTTCAAGGCCCACTCCAGAGATTTGAGCACAAATTCCAGGCTGACACTCCCAGTGTAGTACTGAGGGAGTGCTGCACTGTCGGAGGGGCAGTACTGAGGGAGTGCTGCACTGTCGGAGGGGCAGTACTGAGGGAGTGCTGCACTGTCGGAGGGGCAGTACTGAGGGAGTGCTGCACTGTCGGAGGGTAGTACTGAGGGAGCTCTGCACTGTCGGAGGGTAGTACTGAGGGAGCACTGCACTGTCGAAGGGGCAGTACTGAGGGAGTGCTGCACTGTCGGAGGGGCAGTACTGAGGGAATGCTGCACTGTCGGAGGGGCAGTACTGAGGGAGTGCTGCACTGTCGGAGGGGCAGTACTGAGGGAATGTTACACTGTCGGAGGGTCAGTACTGAGGGAGTGTTACGCTGTCGGAGGGTAGTACTGAGGGAGTGTTACACTGTCGGAGGGGCAGTACTGAGGGAGTGTTACGCTGTCGGAGGGTAGTACTGAGGGAGTGTTACACTGTCGGAGGGGCAGTACTGAGGGAGTGCTACACTGTCGGAGGGGCAGTACTGAGGGAGTGCTACACTGTCGGAGGGTAGTACTGAGGGAGTGCGACACTGTCGGAGGGTAGTACTGAGGGAATGTTACACTGTCGGAGGGTAGTACTGAGGGAGTGCTACACTGTCGGAGGATAGTACTGAGGGAGTGTTACGCTGTCGGAGGGTAGTACTGAGGGAGTGCTACACTGTCGGAGGGGCAGTACTGAGGGAGTGAAAGGCGCCTATGTATCGAGAAGATGGGATGAGCCCTGGGAGGCCGAGGGGGCTGTGCTTCAATGTGGGAATGGTAGGGTCGGTCCTGCCTCTCCCGGTTCCAGAGCCAGGTTCACTGATCTGACATCAGCGCTGACGCTCACACCGTGCCCTCTCGTAACCTCGCACGGCTGAACACGAGATGAAGGACTCCCTCCAGCACTGCATGAAGGGGCAGCAGCTACTCACAGCTCTCTTTCCACTGGCTGTGGTTACCTTCTTCGGGCTGTGGGAGTTTTGTACAGATGGTTAAAGTTTGAATAGACCACGGGGCACGGACACACTGCATTGCTGATTGGTGGCTTTGCCCAGAGCAGGTGTTCGCTGACGTGACAGGTCCAGTCGGCCTCGCGCCCAGCACCGAGGACAGGCCACACCAAGCTGGGCATGTTGCTGGAGGAGGGAGGAGGGATAGGAGCACTCTCAGCAGCAGGTTGATAAAGGACATGTTGATAAAGGAAGTGTGGATAAATGTTCCTGCAGGGAGTCTGAGTGAAACCAGGACTGTGGTGCCTCTCATGGTCGAATACCTGGTGCCAATCACCATCCAGGCTCACAGGTGAAGACTGGGCCACTCATCAGGAGTTAGAGTCTTCAGGAGAGGAGGAGGGCAAACTGGGAGGGCAGGAGCGTGGAATTGCGTTGCAGGATGAGGTCGATGGGCTGAATGGCCTCGCTCTCCCGTCACATTCTCAGTGACCATCACCAGGAATCAACCAGCCGTTTCAGGAGCTTTTTATACAACTTCTCTGGTGTAAAAACAGCGACTAAAACTGGAGCTCCCTCAGAGATGAGGTGAGGAATCGACACTCGAGAATCCACTCCTTACCTTTCCACCTTTGTGTCCCATAAAACCACGAACACCATCGGCGCCCTGAAAAACAACAGAACACAGCTCAAGGGTTTCGCTCAACTTACCCCGCACCCCTCCGTGGGCTGGAAGTGGGTGGGACAGTCGGGGGGAGGGGCAGTGTCAGGGGAGGGAGGCTGTCTCTCTCTCTGTCTCTCTCTCTCTCTCTCTCTGTCTGTCTCTCTCTCTCTCTGTCTCAGTCTGTCTCTCTCTCTGTCTGTCTGTCTCTCTCTCTGTCTCAGTCTGCCTCTCTCTCTGTCTCTTTGTCTCTCTCTGTCTGTCTGTCTCTCTCTCTCTCTCTCTCGCTCTGTTTGTCTGTCTTTCTCTCTCTCTCTGTCTCTCTGTGTCTCTCCCTCTCGGTGTCTCTCCTCTCTCTCTCTGTATCTCTCTCTCTGTATCTCTCTCTCTGTATCTCTTTCTCTCCCTGTCTCTCTCTCTCTTTCTCTGTCTCTCTGTGTCTCTGTCTCTGTCCCTGTCTCTCTCCCTCTCGGTGTCTCTCCTCTCTCTCTCTCTGTCTGTCTCTCTCTCTCTCTCTCTCCCTCTTGGTGTCTCTCCTCTCTCTCTCTCTGTCTCTGTCTCTCTCTCTTTCTCTCTCTCTCCCTGTCTCTCTCTCTCTCTCCCTGTCTCTCTCTCTCTCTCTCTCTGTGTCTCTGTCTCTCTCTCTGTGTCTCTCCTCTCTCTCTCTGTATCTCTCGCTCTCTCTCTCTGTATCTCTCGCTCTCTCGGTATCTCTCGCTCTCTCTGTATCTCTCGCTCTCTCTGTATCTCTCTCTCTCGGTGTCTCTCCTCTCTCTCTCTGTATCTCTCGCTCCCCCTGTATCTCTCTCTCCCCCTGTATCTCTCTCCCCCTGTATCTCTCTCCCCCTGTATCTCTCTCCCCCTGTATCTCTCTCCCCCTGTATCTCTCTCCCCCTGTATCTCTCTCCCCCTGTATCTCTCTCCCCCTGTATCTCTCTCCCCCTGTATCTCTCTGTCTCAGTGTCTTTGCCCTGCAATAACTGACCATCATGCAGGGGTAACATCAGACAGCTTGGAACTTCACTACACATTTAGAAACAACAGTGAAACACTGGATTTCCAAGAATAGAAGGAATCAGCGTGGCCCAGGGGGGTGACACACAATGCCCGGTGTGTGTGCCAGCTCTGCCCAGCGTGACTCAGTCTTGGGCAGAGTCACCGCACCTGGCACTTGTCCCAACCCCTTGTCCCAAGGGGTGTGGCTGGGGCAGGAGAGGCTCACGTACAACATCCCAGGCTGCTGGAAACACCAACAGCTCTTTATTGCTCTTAAAGTAAACTTGATTTAGGACTCCGATTTCCATTGTCGAACTGTAAAGTTGACTCCGTGCCCGAGCTGGTTAGGGCTGAGCGAGAGCTCGCTGACTGGCGTATACAGGCACCAGCTCGGTCTCCAGCCCGCCCCGAGATGCTGACCACAACCGACGAGGCTTACCTTGACCCCACGTGGACCTGGATAGCCGATGGGACCCTGTGGCCCTGAGGGACCCTGGAGAGACAAGAGGCAAAAATCACTCAGACTGTGGGGCCGAGCGGAGGGATCGCAGGGGCTGAGACTGCTCGGCACAGACTCGACCCCAGGCCGTCGGGACAGGGAGGGGCAAGGACATGTGCGCGGGTGGTGAGGATCCGCCTGTGGGACAGCTGTACGGGCAAACGCGCAGTAAGGAGCTCGTGGGAGGACCCAAGGTGGGGGGGGGGGGGGTTACGTGGGGGGCAGGGTACAGGCCTGGGGTACGGGGGGGGCAGGGTACAGGCCTGGGGTACGGGGGGGGGGGTGGTACAGGAGAGACCCCAGCATATGGGGGGGAAGGGTACAGGAGAGACCCCAGGGTACGGGGGGGGGTACAGGAGAGACCCCAGGGTACGGGGGGGGGTACAGGAGATACCCCAGGGTACGGGGGGGGGGGCGGAGGGTACAGGAGAGACCCCAGGATACGGGGGGGGGTACAGGAGAGACCCCAGGGTACGGGGGGAGGGGTACAGGAGAGACCCCAGGGTACGGGGGGGGGTACAGGAGAGACCCCAGGGTACGGGGGGGGGTACAGGAGAGACACCAGGGTCCGGGGGTGGAAGGGTACAGGAGAGATCCCAGGGTACGGGGGGGGGGGTACAGGAGAGACCCCAGGGTACGGGGGGGGTGGGGAGGGTACAGGAGAGACCCCAGGGTACGGGGGTGGAAGGGTACAGGAGAGATCCCAGGGTACGGGGGGGGGGGGGGTACAGGAGAGACCCCAGGGTACGGGTGGGGGTGGGGAGGGTACAGGAGAGACCCCAGGGTACGGGGGGGGGGAAGGGTACAGGAGAGACCCCAGGGTACGGGGGTACGGGAGCAGGGTACAGGAGAGGCCCCAAGGTATGGGGGTACGGGGGTACGGGAGCAGGGTACAGGAGAGACCCCAGGGTACGGGAGGGGAAGGGTACAGGAGAGACCCCAGGGTACGGGGGGGGGGAGGGTACAGGAGAGACCCCAGGGTACGGGGGGGGGGGTACAGGAGAGACCCCAGGGTTCGTGGGGGTGAGGGTACAGGAGAGACCCCAGGGTACGGGGGGGGGGGTACAGGAGATGCCCCAGGGTACGGGGGGGGGTTCAGGAGAGACCCCAGGGTCCGGGGGTGGAAGGGTACAGGAGAGACCCCAGGGTACGAGGGTACGGGAGCAGGGTACAGGAGAGACCCCAGGGTAAGAGGGTACGGGAGCAGGGTACAGGAGAGACCCCAGGGTACGAGGGGGGGGGGGGTGAGCAGGGTACAGGAGAGACCCTAGGGTACGGGGGGATGGGGAGGGTACAGGAGAGACCCCAGGGTACGGGAGCAGGGTACAGGAGAGACCCCAGGGGTACGGGGGGAGGAAGGGTACAGGAGAGACCCCAGGGTACGGGCAGGATTGAGTTCGGGGCTCGCTGTACATCGCTCGGGAACAGCACTGGGTTAAAGCGAGAGAACAGAGGAATCGGACGATGGAACTTACCGGACTTCCTTTCTCTCCAGACGGACCTTCCTTGCCAGGGTGACCCTGAGGACACAAAGAGGAATTGCTGAGTCCTCCGACCCATGTTACACGGTGAGTATTCCCGTGCCCTCCACCCTCCCAGTCAGAAAACTCCTTCTCTGTGAGGTCCCCATTGGGACAGCTCCGATTGCAAGCGGCTTGGGGAGCAGGAGGTAAGTCCACACCTCGAGCCTGTCCTGCCTACAACACGATCCCGGCCGATCTGTGCCTCAACCCACTGAGCCACCTTTGCTCCATGTCACTCAACAAAGATCTACCCGCCTCCGTCTAAAAACTTTCAATGGGGGAGATGGAGAGAATGTTTTTACGCAGCGAGTTGTTGTGATCGGGAACGCGCTGCCTGACAGGGCGGTGGGAACAGATTCAATAGTAACTTTCAAACCGGGAATTGGATAAATACTGGGACAGGAGAAATGTGCCGGGCTGTGGGGACAGAGCGGGGAGTGGGACTGATTGGATCGCTCTGTCACAGAGCCGGCACAGGCTCGATGGGCCCAATGGCCTCCTCCTGAGCCGTGCGATTCGGTAATTCTGTGAAATCCCACCGTGGCCAGTTTGGGAATTTGAATTTGTTCGGAAATAAAAATCTGGCTCAGTAACAGTGACCATGAAGCTGTCAGATTGTGGTAAAAACCCAACTGGTTCACTGATGTCCTTCGGAGATGGAAACCTGTCATCCTTACCCGGTCTGGGCCTATCGGTGACACCCTTCCCACACCTGGATAACTCTTAACCGCCCTCTGACATGGCCTGAAGTTACTCAGTTGTATCAAACCAGGGTAACTAGGGCTGCATAATAAACGCTGGTCTTGCCAGCGACACCCATATCTTGAGAACTCTCCCCCTGCTGGTGTGACTCTCCCCCTGGGAGTATAACTCCCCCTCTGCCGGTATAACTCTCTCCATGCCGGTATAACTCTGCCCCCGCTGGTATAACTCTCTACATGCCGGTATAACTCTCCCCCCGCCGGTATAACTCTCCCCTGGGGGTCCGGTGGTGACTCACTGGGGGTCCATCTGCTCCTGGTACTCCTGGTAGCCCGGGTTTGCCGGTGGGACCCTGTGGGTTGAAAGAGAGCAGATTTGAGATTGAGTGCGAGCAAGATACGGTGACAGAGATGATCAACTCCAGCCGCGAGGAACCGATTTCACATCGAGCAAAGTTGGAAGCCCCCTGACACGACACTTACTTTGGTTCCTGGGGGTCCGATTGGTCCTTGTGGTCCTGGGAGACCCTGTGAAACACAAGAAACATCGACAGATTAAGAATAAACCCAGAGAGATAGATTTTATTGCAGAAATTCTGCAGCTAACAGCAGCTACAAATGGAGTGTGTGTTTTATAGCGTTAATTACACAGAGTTCACAGCACAGCCATTCGGCCCAACCAGTCCATGCTCCACTTGAGTCTCCTCCCATCTTTCCTCATCTCACTCTGTCAGCATAAGCCTCCGTTCCCTTCTCCCTCATGTGTTTATCCAGCCTCCCCTTAAATACATCGATACAATTCACCTCAACCCCTCCCTGTGGCAGTGAGTTCCACATTCTCACCACGCTATGAGTAAAGAAGTTTCTCCTGAATTCCCCGATTGGATTTATTAGTGACTATCTTATATTGATGGCCCCTAGTTCTGGTCTCCCCCACATGTGGAAACATCTTCTCTACCTGTACCCTTTCGAACCCCTTTCATAATTGTAAAGTCCTCTATCAGCTCACCCCTCAGCCTTCTCGTTTCTAGACTGGGTCTTGTGTAACGAGAGAGGATTAATTAGCAATCTGATTGTGCAAGGTCCCTTGGGGAAGAGTGACCATAATATGGTAGAATTCTTCAATAAGATGGAGAGTGACACAGTTAATTCAGAGACTAGGGTCCTGAACTTAAGGAAAGGTAACTTCGATGGTATGAGACGTGAATTGGCTAGAATAGACTGGCAAATGATACTTAAAGGGTTAACGGTGGATAGGCAATGGCAGACATTTAAATATCACATGGGATGTATAACAATTGCACATCCCTGAGTGGCGTAAGAATAAAAAAGGGAAGGTGGCTCAACCATAACAAGGGAAATTAGGGAAAGTGTTAAATCCAAGGAAGAGGCATATAAATGAGGAGGGGGGAAATAGAGTACGAGAGTAAGCTTCCAGGGAACATTAAAACTGACTGCAAAAGCTTCTATAGATATGTGAAGAGAAAAAGATTAGTGAAGACTAATGTAGGTCCCTTGCAGTCAGAATCAGGGGAATTTATAATGGGGAACAAAGAAACGGTCGACCAATTGAACAAATACTTTGGTTCCGTCTTCACTAAGGAAGACACAAATAACCTCCCGAAAATACAAGATGACCGAGGATCTAGCGAGAAAGGGGAACTGAGGGAAATTCTTATTAGGCCGAAAATAGTGTTAGGGAAATTGATGGGATTGAAGGCCGATAAATCCCCGGGGCCTGATAGTCTGCATCCCAGAATACTTAAGGAAGTGGCCCTAGAAATAGTGGATGCATTGGTGGTCATTTTCCAACAGTCTATCGACTCTGGATCAGTTCCTATGGACTGGAGGGTAGCTAATGTAACACCACTTTTTAAAAAAGGAGGGAGAGAGAAAACGGGTAATTATAGACCGGTTAGCCTGACATCAGTAGTGGGAAAATGTTGGAATCAATTATTAAAGATGTAATAGCAGTGCATTTGGAAAGCAGTGACAGGATCGGTCCAAGTCAGCATGGATTTATGAAAGGGAAATCATGCTTGACGAATCTTATAGAATTTTTTGAGGATGTAACTAGTAGAGTGGACAAGGGAGAACCAGTGGATGTGGTGTTTTTGGACTTTCAAAAGACTTTTGACAAGGTCCCACACAAGAGATTGGTGTGCAAAATTAAGGCACATGGTATTGGGGGTAATGTACTGACGTGGATAGAGAACTGGTTGGCAGACAGGAAGCAAAGAGTTGGAATAAACGCATCCTTTTCAGAATGGCAGGCAGTGACTAGTGGGGTACCGCAGGGTTCAGTGCTGGGACCCCAGCTATTTACAATATACATTAATGATTTAGACGAAGGAATTGAGTGTAATATCTCCAAGTTTGCAGATGACACTAAGTTGGGTGGCAGTGTGAGCTGTGAGGAGGATGCTAGGAGGCTGCAGGGTGACTTGGACAGGTTAGGTGAGTGGGCAAATGCATGGCAAATGCAGTATAATGTGGATAAATGTGAGGTTAACCATTTTGGGGGCAAAAACACAAAGGCAGAATATTATCTGAATGGCAGAAAGTTAGGAAAGGGGGAGGTGCAATGAAGCCTGGGTGTCATGGTTCATCAGTCATTGAAAGTTGACATGCAGGTACAGCAGGCGGTGAAGAAGGCAAATGGTATGTTGGCCTTCATAGCTAGGGGATTGAGTATAGGAGCAGGGAGGTCTTACTGCAGTTGTACAGGGCCTTAGTGAGACCTCACCTGGAATATTGTGTTCAGTTTTGGTCTCCTAATCTGAGGAAGGACATTTTTGCTATTGAGGGAGTGCAGCGAAGGTTCATCAGACTGATTTCCGGGATGGCAGGACTGACATATGAAGAAAGACTGGATTGACTAGGATTATATTTACTGGAATTTAGAAGAATGAGAGGGGACCTCATAGAAACATTTAAAATTCTGATGGGTTCAGACAGGTTAGATGCAGGAAGAATGTTCCCGATGTTGGGGAAGTCCAGAACCAGGGGATCACAGTCTAAGGATAAGGGGTAAGCCATTTAGGACCGAGATGAGGAGAAACTTCTTCACTCAGAGAGTGGTGAACCTGTGGAATTCTCTGCCACAGAAAGTTGTTGAGGCCAATTCATTAGATATATTCAAAAGGGAGTTAGATGTGGCCCTTAGGGCTAAAGGGATCAAGGGGTATGGCAAGAAAGCAGGAATGGAGTACTGAGGGAATGATCAGCCATGATCTTATTGAATGGCGGTGCAGGCTCGGAGGGCCGAATGGCCTACTCCTGCACCTATTTTCTATGTTTCTATGTTTCTAGAGAAAAGAGCCCAGCCTGTTCATCCTTTCTTGATATGTATACCCTCTCAGTTCTGGTATCATCCCTGTAAATCTTCTCTGCACCCTCGCCAGTGCCTCTATATCCCTTTTATAATATGGTGACCAGAACTGTACGCAGTGCTCCAAGTCTGGTCTAACCCAGGTTCCATACAGGTTCAGCAAAACTTCCCTATTTTTCAATTCGATACCTCGAGAAATAAACCCTGGTGCTTGGTTTGCTTTTTCTGGCCTTGCTAACCCGTGTCGGTACTTTTAGTGATTTGTGTATCTGTATCCGAGATCCCTTTGTACCTCTTCCCCCACCCAGACTCACACCCCCCCAGTAATAAGTGACCTCCCTATTCCTCCTACCAAAATGTAATCCCTCACATTTATCTGTGTTGAACTTCATTTGCCCATTCTGCAAGTTTATTAATGTCCTGCAGTAGTTTGTTGCAGCCCCTCAGTACTGACTGCCCGGCAGTGTGCTGCCCCGGTGTACAGAGTGTATCGAGGGGTCTGAGAGTTACCTGAGCACCAGGATTCCCCTGCTGTCCGGGTGGACCGGGTTCACCTTGAGGACCCTAAAGAAAGAAAATATATTTGTGATTAATCCAGCACCACATAAACTCAGCAAATTGTGTTTGCTCAGAATCGAGAACTATCTGCAAACACTCATTTGTAACATCATGTGACAAGCAGTGGGCAGGGACAGAGGTAAGGGTCTCACTCACACACACACACCCTCACACACACACACCCTCACACACTCTCACACACACACTCCCTCACACACACACACTCCCTCACACACTCTCACAGACACACACACACACACACACACACTCCCTCACTCACTCACACACACACCCACCCTCACTCACACACCCTCACACACTCTCACAGACACACACCCTCACACACACACTCTCACACACTCTCACAGACACACACTCTCACACACACACACTCCCTCACTCACTCACACACACACACCCTCACTCACACACACCCTCACACACACACACACACACTCACACACACACACACCCTCACACACTCTCACAGACACACACCCTCACACACACACACACTCCCTCGCTCACTCACACACACACACCCACCCTCACTCACACACACACTCTCACACACTCTCACAGACACACACCCTCACACACTCTCACAGACACACACCCTCACACACTCTCACAGACACACACCCTCACATACACACACCCTCACACTCTCACACACTCTCACAGATACACACCCTCACACACACACACCCTCACACACTCTCACAGACACACACCCTCACACACACACACCCTCACACACTCTCACAGACACACACCCTCACACACACACACCCTCACACACTCTCACAGACACATACCCTCACACACACACGCACACTCCCTCACTCACACACACACCCTCACACACTCTCACACACACTCACAGACACACACCCTCACACACTCTCATAGACACACACCCTCACACACACACACCCTCACACACTCTCACACACTCTCACAGACACACACCCTCACACACACACACCCTCACACACTCTCACAGACACACACCCTCACACACACACACCCTCACACACTCTCACAGACACACACCCTCACACACACACGCACACTCCCTCACTCACACACACACCCTCACACACTCTCACACACACTCACACACACTCACAGACACACACCCTCACACACACACACCCTCACACACTCTCACAGACACACACCCTCACACACACACGCACACTCCCTCACTCACACACACACCCTCACACACTCTCACACACTCTCACAGACACACACCCTCACACACACACGCACACTCCCTCACTCACACACACACCCTCACACACTCTCACACACACTCACACACACTCACAGACACACACCCTCACACACACACACACACACTCACACACACTCACAGACACACACCCTCACACACACTCACACACACACACTCTCACACACACACTCTCACACACTCACAGACACACACCCTCACACACTCACAGACACACATACTCCCTCACACACTCTCACTCACACACACACCCTCACACACACCCACAGACACTCACAGACACACACACTCACAGACACACGCACACTCCCTCACTCACACACACACCCTCACACACTCTCACACACTCTCACAGACACTCACAGACACACACCCTCACACACACACACACACTCTCACACACACTCACACACACTCACAGACACACACCCTCACACACTCACAGACACACATACTCCCTCACACACTCTCACTCACACACACACCCTCACACACACCCACAGACACTCACAGACACACACACTCACAGACACACGCACACTCCCTCACTCACACACACACCCTCACACACACACTCTCACACACTCTCGCGCACTCTCACACGCACTCACACGCACTCACACACACTCACAGACACACACCCTCACACACTCTCACACACACTCACAGACACACACCCTCACACACACACACACTCTCACACACTCACAGACACACACTCTCTCACACACTCACAGACACACATACTCCCTCACACACTCTCACTCACACACACACCCTCACACACTCACGCACACTCCCTCACTCACACACACACACTCTCACACACACACACACCCACACACACTCACAGACACACGCACACTCCCTCACTCACACACACCCTCACACACACCCTCACACACACACTCTCACACACTCTCACACGCACTCACACACAGTTCCAGCAGTGAGCAGGAGCAGGACCCCTGTGTTTGGGGCTACCTGTAGCCCCTCTCTCTCTGCACCAACGTTCTCACCGAGCTGCAGGCCGGAGGGTCTGCGCAGTCCGCACGCCGGCTTCTCAATCCCAGACTTTGTGCATGTGAAGAATTATGAACATGCCGCGAAGCTGGTTAAAGAGACCACACAACCAAAAGAAACATTCGGGGAGTGTTGGTCCTCTGTGCTGCCGAGGCTGAGACCTTGGGCCCGCCCTGGTGCAAAAGGCTCAGATACTCACCGCGGGGAGCAGTCACCCGCTGAGCCATCAGACATTAACATGAAGCATCTCATGGCGGCTCAGGAAACAGATGACCTGGTTTATCTAACGGAGGCCGAGGGGCCGAACATTCTCCACAATACCCAGCGCCTGGCCTGGGATGTTCGGCCGGGGGGGGCGTTTCCAGGGAAACATCTGGCCCCGGGTGGAAAGGCCCCACTTTGAACCCGCTGCCACCCATAGGGAATTCCCCGGGGGGAGAGGGAGGAGGGGGGGAGATAGAAATGAAGATTAAATCTCCCCTCCCCCCCACTCCACGACTCCGAGCTCCAGGATTCTCACCCATTTCCAAGTGAATGTCAGGTCAGGGAAACGAGCTGAGGCTCACAGTTGGGACGGATTATGCTGGGTTCCGGCCGATTTATGCTGGGTGGGGGGGTGGGCGAGGAGCGAGGCTTGAGGGCCGAGGGTTGAGGAGCAAGGGTCAAGGGGCGATAGGAGCAAGGGTCGTGTGGCGAGTACGTACCTGACTACCCTTGGGACCATGGTGACCGTCCATTCCTGTCACGCCCTGAAAAGCAAATAAGACGCAGGTTAATCAAAGAGACATTTGTGGGATCTCAGAGCTCGGGGAGTCACTCGGAGCTCGGGGAGTCACTCGGAGCTCGGGGAGTCACTCGGAGCTCGGGGAGTCACTCGGAGCTCGGGGAGTCACTCGGAGCTCGGGGAGTCACTCGGAGCTCGGGGAGTCACTCGGAGCTCGGGGAGTCACTCGGAGCTCGGGGAGTCAGTCACTCGATTTATCCCGAGGGAAGGATGGTTGGAACGCACCGAGGTATTGACCATAATCCTCCAATCCTCCTTAGATATCGGGGGTGATGCCACAGGGCTGGAGAATTGCAAATGTTAAAACCCTTGTACAAAGATAAACCCGGCAACTACAGGCCGCTCAGTTTAACCTCGGCAGTGGGGAAGCTTTTAGAAACAATAATCTGGGACAAAATTAACAGTCACTTGGATTAATTAATGAGAGCCAGCACGGATTAGCTAAACGCAAATCGTGTTGAACCAACTTGATTGAGTTTTTTGATGAAGTAACAGTGAAGGTTGATGAGGGCAGTCTGGTTGATGTAATGTACACAGATTTCCAAAAGATGTTTGCTAAAGTGCCACATAATAGGCTTGTTAGCAAAATTGAAGCCCATGGAATAAAAGGGCAAATATAAACTAAATGGTACAAATTTAAAGGTGGTGAATGAACACAGAGACCTGGGGGTACATGTGCACAAAGTGTTGAAGATGGTAGGGCAGGTTAACAGAACAGTTAATAAAGCACATGGGATCCTAGGCTTCATAAATCGAGGCACAGAGGACAAAAGCAAGGGAGTTATGATGAACCTTTATAAAACACTGGTTGGGCCACAGCTGGAGTATTGTGTCCAATTTTGGGCACTGCGCTTTGGGAAGGATGTGAAGGCCTGAGAGAGAAGGAGCAGAAAAGATTTACAAGAATGGTTCCAGGGATGAGGGACATAAGAACATAAGAAATAGGAGCAGGAATAGTCTATACGGCCCCTCGAGCCTGCTCCACCATTTAATACGATCTCGGCCACTTCCCTGCCTGTTCCCCATAACCCCTTACTCCCTTATCAGTTCAGAAACTGTCTATTTCTGTCTTAAATGTATTCAATGTCCCAGCTTCCACAGCTCTCTGAGGCAGCGAATTCCACAGATTTACAACCCTCTGAGAGAAGAAATTTCTCCTCATCTCAGTTTTAAATGGGCGGCCCCTTATTCTAAGATCATGTCCCCTAGTTCTAGTCTCCCCCATCAGTGGAAACATCCTCTCTGCATCCACCTTGTCAAGCCCCCTCATAATCTTATACGTTTCGATAAGATCACCTCTCATTCTTCTGAATTCCAGTGAGTAGAGGCCCAACCTACTCAACCTTTCCTCATAAGTCAACCCCCTCATCTCCGGAATCAACCGAGTGAACCTTCTCTGAACTGCCTCCAAAGCAAGTATATCCTTTCGTAAATATGGAAACCAAAACTGCACACAGTATTCCAGGTGTGGCCTCACCAATACCCTGTATAACTGTAGCAAGACTTCCCTGCTTTTATACTCTATCCCCTTTGCAATAAAGGCCAAGATTCCATTGGCCTTCCTGATCACTTGCTGTACCTGCATACTATCCTTTTGTGTTTCATGCACAAGTACCCCCAGGTCCTGCTGTACTGCGGCACTTTGCAATCTTTCTCCATTTAAATAATAATTTTCTCTTTGATTTTTCTGCCAAAGTGCATGACCTCACACTTTCCAACATTATACTCCATCTGCCAAATTTTTGCCCACTCACTGAGCCTGTCTCTGTCCTTTTGCAGATTTTTTGTGTCCTCCTCACACATTGCTTTTCCTCCCATCTTTGTATCATCAGCAAACTTGGCTACGTTACACTCAGTCCCTTCTTCCAAGTGGTTAATATAGATTGTAAATAGTTGGGGTCCCAGCACTGATCCCTGCGGCACCCCACTAGTTACTGGTTGACAACCCTCAGTAACGTTGATAGACTGGAGAAGCTGGGGTTGTTCTCCATACAGCAGAGAAGACTAAGAGAAGATTTGAAAGAAGTGTTTGAAATTCAGAAGGGTTTAGACAGAGTAAGTAAGGAGATAATTTCCAATGGTTGAAGGGTCTATAATCACAGGGCACAGATTTAAGACGATTGGCAAAAGAACTAGAGGTAACATGAGGGAAATCTTTTTTTATGCAACGAGTGGTTAGGATCTGGAATACACGGCCTGATAGGGTGGTGGAGGCAGATTCAATAGTAGCCTTCAAAGGGAATTGGATAAATACTCGAGGGTTAATAATTTGCAGGGCTGTGGGGAAAGGGCGGGGAGTGGGACTAACTAAAGTACTCCTGTAGAGAGCCGCTCAGACACGATGGGCCGAATGGCCTCCTGTTGTGCTGTACTGTATCAGCCAATTATCAGCCCAGACACAGCCAGAGAGAGAGTAAAGCTCCCTCTACACTGCACCGATTACACAGCTCACCCTTAGCCCAAACCTTAGAACAGCATAATACCACCTCCTGCACCAGCACTCCCTCCGACTGAGACTGGCCAGGAACGTCTGAGACTCCTGGTCCTGATCCGGCACTGGACTGAGATGGTGCAACGCATCACAGCCAATACGCCCCGAAATCTTTCATCCCAACATCGGGGCTGGATTTAAATCCAGTGTCTGACCCCGTGTCCCAGAGTGTGAAAGGTCAGTGTGTGGCCCCGTGTCACAGAGTGTGAAAGGTCAGTGTGTGACCCCGTGTCGCAGAGTGTGAAAGGTCAGTGTGTGACCCACTGTCCCAGATTGTGAAAGGTCAGTGTGTGACCCCGTGTCCCAGAGTGTGAAAGGTCAGTGTGTGACCCCGTGTCCCAGAGTGTGAAAGGTCAGTGTGTGGCCCCGTGTCACAGAGTGTGAAAGGTCAGTGTGTGACCCACTGTCCCAGAGTGTGAAAGGTCAGTGTGTGGCCCCGTGTCACAGAGTGTGAAAGGTCAGTGTGTGACCCACTGTCCCAGATTGTGAAAGGTCAGTGTGTGACCCTGTGTCCCAGAGTGTGAAAGGTCAGTGTGTGACCCACTGTCCCAGAGTATGAAAAGTCAGTGTGTGACCCCGTGTCCCAGAGTGTGAAAGGTCAGTGTGTGACCCCGTGACCCAGAGTGTGAAAGGTCAGTGTGTGACCCACTGTCCCAGAGTGTGAAAGGTCAGTGTGTGACCCCGTGTCCCAGAGTGTGAAAGGTTAGTGTGTGACCCCGTGACCCAGAGTGTGAAAGGTCAGTGTGTGACCCCGTGTCCCAGAGTGTGAAAGGTCAGTGTGTGACCCACTGTCCCAGAGTATGAAAAGTCAGTGTGTGACCCCGTGTCCCAGAGTGTGAAAGGTCAGTGTGTGACCCCGTGACCCAGAGTGTGAAAGGTCAGTGTGTGACCCACTGTCCCAGAGTGTGAAAGGTCAGTGTGTGACCCCGTGTCCCAGAGTGTGAAAGGTCAGTGTGTGACCCCGTGTCCCAGAGTGTGAAAGGTCAGTGTGTGACCCCGTGTCCCAGAGTGTGAAAGGTCAGTGTGTGATTACCCCGTGTCCCAGAGTGTGAAAGGTCAGTGTGTGACCCCGTGACCCAGAGACATGAACCACACCAGCAGTGAGGGGGAAACTCGCACAATGTAAAGAGAAATGTCCGCCTTATTCCCTCCCCAGGACTCTGAGGGTTTTCACCAGCTGTCCTTCATTTCCCTGGACATTGAGGCCCACCCTGTCCAGAGTCCGTGTCCGATTATTCTACGGCTGGCTGTATATTGGGAGTTTGGGCACCGAGATGAACGTGCTGTGTGTGTGGTCTGCCTGGTGTTAATGGATCCCTCCCTCAATTCCTGGCGCACGCCCCTGTCACATACTCTGACCTCGATATCTCGGCCCTGCTTTCGCCTGCGACTGATCGAGCTCTCTGGCCCCCGGATCAATAACCTATCGCAGCACGGATCCCAGCTCGGGAGAAGTTATAATAGTGGGGTCAGTAACTGGGGGGAAGGGCAGAGTGAAATGGAGACGTGTTTAAATAAACCCATAAAATGAAGTGTATGGTTCACACATCGAACAGGCATTGAAGTGAAATGATATACTGGGTGTATAATGGGCGGGGATGGGGGGGGGAGGAGATGTTCTGGAGTCTGAAACAGCTCCTTAATGCCCAGCTCGACACTTGACAATAAATCCCAGAGACTGATAGCAACCATCGCCTCCCCTTCCCCGCCAACACTCGGCTCCCACAGATACTCACTGGGGGGCCCACTGGTCCCGCTGGTCCTTTCGGTCCGAGTAATCCACGAGGACCCTACAAGGGAAAGCACAGTGAGCCGGGATCAAACAATCTCACCCCCCACCCCCCACAATCTCACCCCCCACCCCCCACAATCTCACCCCCCACCCCCCACAATCTCACCCCCACCCCCCACCCCCCACAATCTCACCCCCCACCCCCCACAATCTCACCCCCCCACCCCCCACAATCTCACCCCCACCGCCCACCCCCCACAATCTCACCCCCACCGCCCACCCCCCACAATCTCACCCCCACCGCCCACCCCCCACAATCTCACCCCCACCCCCCACCCCCCACAATCTCACCCCCACCGCCCACCCCCCACAATCTCACCCCCCACCCCCACAATCTCACCCCCCCACCCCCCACAATCTCACCCCCACCGCCCACCCCCCACAATCTCACCCCCCCACCCCCCACAATCTCACCCCCACCCCCCACCCCCCACAATCTCACCCCCACCGCCCACCCCCCACAATCTCACCCCCCCACCCCCCACAATCTCACCCCCCACCCCCCACAATCTCACCCCCACCCCCACAATCTCACCCCCACCCCCCACAATCTCACCCCCACAATCTCACCCCCACCCCCCACAATCTCACCCCCACCGCCCACCCCCCACAATCTCACCCCCCACCCCCCACAATCTCACCCCCCCCACCCCCCACAATCTCACCCCCCCACCCCCCACAATTTCACCCCCACCCCCCACAATCTCACCCCCCACCATCTCACCCCCACCCCCCACAATCTCACCCCTCACCCCCCACAATCTCACCCCCACCCCCCACAATCTCACCCCCCCACCCCCCACAATCTCACCCCCCACGCCCCACAATCTCACCCCCCACGCCCCACAATCTCACCCCCCACCCTCCACAATCTCACCCCCCACCACCCAACAATCTCACCCCCCACCCCCCACAATCTCACCCCCACCCCCCACCCCCCACAATCTCACCCCCCACCCCCCACAATCTCACCCCCCACCCCCCACAATCTCACCCCCCACAATCTCACCCCCCACAATCTCACCCCCCACCCCCCACAATCTCATCCCCCCACCCCCCCACAATCTCACCCCCCACCCCCCACAATCTCACCCCCCACCCCCCAACAATCTCACCCCCCACCCCCCAACAATCTCACCCCCCACCCCCCACAATCTCACCCCCCACCCCCCAACAATCTCAACCCCCCCCCCCCACGATCTCACTCCCCCACCTCCCCCCCCCACCCCCCACAATCTCAGCCCCCCACAATCTCACCCCCCACACTCTGCACCCTCCCCACGTTGACAATGCACGACCAGTAACACAATCCCCGGCCCCCGCCAGGTGAACAGAACCAGGGTCCATCTTAACAAGGGGGCAAGCTGCATCACCCCCCCACTCCCCCAGGGACACTCCCCCAGGAACACTCCCCCAGGGACACTCCCCCAGGGACACTCCCCCAGGGACACGCCCCCAGGGACATGCCCCCAGGAACACTCCCCCAGGGACACGCCCCCAGGGACACGCCCCCAGGGACACGCTCCCAGAGACACGCCCCCAGAGACACGCCCCCAGAGACACGCCCCCAGAGACACTCCCCCAGGGACACTCCCCCAGGGACACGCCCCCAGGAACACACCCCCAGAGACACGCCCCCAGAGACACGCCCCCAGGGACACGCCCCCAGGGACACGCCCACGCAGGGATACCCCCAGAGACACGCCCCCAGGGACACGCCCCCGCAGGGATACCCCCCCCCCCCCACCAGGGACACCCCGCTCCCCCCACCCCCCCCCACACACACACAAACAGCCCTGAGCTTTTCTCAGCCTCCCCCCCTCGCTGTTTCGGAGCAGCAGTGTTATGGTGATTGGTTTACGCGATGTCAGCAGTATTGCTGCCAGTTACCCCCTGGATTCCGTATTCCAGTCTCCATGCTTTGTATCTACTCCAGAGTCCACCCAGTCACACTAAGCTCCACTTCCAGTCCTTTTATGTACTCCACAGCCAGTTTTGAGGTTTTCTGTGGATCCAGTTCATTTTTACTGAACTCCAGTTCCAGGTTTTGCATTGTACTCCAGTTCTGCTTTCTGTATTGTGATCCACACCACGTTTTGTATTGAACTCAATCTCATTTTTTGGACTGCCCAGGTATGTTGTGTCCACAAAAAGCAGGACCAATCCAATCCGGCCAATTACCGCCCCATCAGTCTGCTCTCAATCTTCAGCAAAGTGATGGAAGGTGTCACCGACAGGGCTATCAAGTGGCACTTACTCACCAATAACCTGCTCACCGATGCCTAGTTTGGGTTCCGCCAGAACCACTCGGCTCCAGATGTCGTTACGGCCTTGGTCCAAATATGGTCAAAAGAGCTGAATTTCAGAGGTGAGGTGAGTGACTGCCCTCGACAACAAGGCAGCATTTGACCGAGTGTGGCATCAAGGAGCCCCAGTAAACCTGGTCAATGGGGATCAGGGAAAACTCCCCACTGGCTGGAGTCATACCCAGCACACAGGAAGATGGTTGTGGTGGTTGGAGGTCAATCATCTCAGAACCAGGACATCGCTGCAGGAGTTCCTCAGGGCAGTGTCCTCGGCCCAACCATCTTCAGCTACTTCATCAATGACCTTCCCTCCATCATAAGGTCAGAAGTGGGGATGTTCGCTGATGATTGCACAGTGTTCAGTGCCATTCACAACTCCTCAGATAATGGAGCACTCCATGCCCACATACAACAGGACATGGACAACATTCAGACTTGGGCTGATAAGTGGCAAGTAACATTCGCACCACACAAGTGCCAGGCAATGACCATCGCCAACAAGCGAGAGTCTAACCACCGCCCCTTGACATTCAACGGCATTACCATCACCGAATCCCCCACCATCAACATCCTGGGGGTCACCATTGAGCAGAAACTTCACTGGACCAGCCACATAAATACTGTGGTAACAAGAGCGGGTCAGAGGCTGGGTATTGTGTGGCGAGTGTCTCACCTCCTGACTCCCCAAAGCCTCTCCACCATCTACAAGACACAAGTCAGGAGTGTGATGGAACACTCTCCACTTGCCTGGATGGTGCAGCTCCAACAACACTCGAGAAGCTCGACACCATCCAGGACAAAGCAGCCACTTGATCGGCTCCCCATCCACCACCTTCAACATTCACTCCCTCCACCACCGGCGCCCCCTGGCTGCAGTGTGTACCATCTACAAGATGCAGTGTAGCAACTCGCCAAGGCTTCTTCAGCAGCACCTCCCAAACCCGCGACCTCTACCACCTAGAAGGACAAGGGCAGCAGGAGCATGGGAACACCACCACCTCCACGTTCCCCTCCCAGTCACACACCATCCCGACTTGGAAATATATCGGCCATTCCTTCATCGTCGCTGGGTCACAATCCTGGAACTCCCTCCCTAACAGCACTGTGGGAGCACCTTCACCACACGGACTGCAGCGGTTCAAGAAGGCGGCTCACCACCACCTTCTCAAGGGGCAATTAGGGATGGGCAATAAATGCCGGCCTTGCCAGCGACGCCCACATCCCAGGAACGAAATAAGAGAAATTCCACAGCTCTCACTGTAACACTGATATACCCCACACCCCTCACTGTAACACTGATATACCCCACACCCTCACTGTAACACTGATATACCCCACACTCCTCACTGTAACACTGATATACCCCACACCCCTCACTGTAACACTGATATACCCCACACCCCTCACTGTAACACTGATATACCCCACACCCCTCACTGTAACACTGATATACCCCACACCCTCACTGTAACACTGATATACCCCACACTCCTCACTGTAACACTGATATACCCCACACCCCTCACTGTAACATTGATATACCCCACACCCCTCACTGTAACACTGATATACCCCACACCCCTCACTGTAACACTGATATACCCCACACCCCTCACTGTAACATTGATATACCCCACACTCCTCACTGTAACACTGATATACCCCACACCCCTCACTGTAACACTGATATACCCCACATCCCTCACTGTAACACTGATATACCCCACACCCCTCACTGTAACACTGATATACCCCACACCCCTCACTGTAACACTGATATACCCCGCACCCCTTACTGTAACAGTCCTTTGTGAATGCTCTAATACTCACTGATTCACCAGGTAACCCTCTTGGACCCACTTCTCCATCGTCACCCTGTAACAGAGGAGGGGAAGCTGTGTTCAGTGGATGGAGTCAGCATCAACACTTGAGCTTTGCCCAGGACACGGCTCCATGGGTAGACTGTAAGCCGACCACTACTCACCCGCTCTCCGTCATCCCCTGATAGCCCAGGAGGTCCTTGTGGCCCTGCATCACCCTGCGGAGAGAACAGTCACACACGCCTGTTAAGTAACCATTCAGAGTTTACGTAAAAGCTTAAAAACGCTCTGACATCTGAATCAACTCACACAATTAATCTCCAGAACCTGTAACCTGTTCTTAAGATATGAAACAGCCAAATTTCCTGACGTGTCACACATGATCATGCTGTTCCTGTCATGCTTTGTCACGTTATCGCATGGCTTTTATTTGCCCCGTGTCCTAACTCGCACCCAGTCCTGCTCACCCATCACCCCCTGTGCCCCATGTCCTAACTCGCACCCAGTCCCGCTCACCCATCACCCCCTGTGCCCCTTGTCCTAACTCGCACCCAGTCCCGCTCACCCATCACCCCCTGTGCCCCTTGTCCTAACTCGCACCCAGTCCCGCTCACCCATCACCCCCTGTGCCCCTTGTCCTAACTCGCACCCAGTCCCGCTCACCCATCACCCCCTGTGCCCCTTGTCCTAACTCGCACCCAGTCCCGCTCACCCATCACCCCCTGTGCCCCTTGTCCTAACTCGCACCCAGTCCCGCTCACCCATCACCCCCTGTGCCCCATGTCCTAACTCGCACCCAGTCCCGCTCACCCATCACCCCCTGTGCCCCATGTCCTAACTCGCACCCAGTCCCGCTCACCCATCACCCCCTGTGCCCCATGTCCTAACTCGCACCCAGTCCCGCTCACCCATCACTCTCTGTGCTCGCTGACCTACATTGGCTTCCGGTTAATCAACGTCTCGATTTTAAAATTTTCATCCTTGTTTACAAGTCCCTCCGTGGCCCCTCGCCCCTCCCTATCTCTGTAATCTCCTCCAGCCCTACAACCCCCCCGAGATGTCTGCGTTCCTCTAATTCTGCCCTCCTGACCATCCCTGATTATAATCGCTCCACCATCGGTGGCCGTGCCTTCTGTTGCCTGGGCCCCAAGCTCTGGAACTCCCTCCCTAAACCTCTCCGCCTCTCTCTCCTCCTTCAAGATGCTCCTTAAAACCGACCTCTTTGGTCACCTGTCCCACTATCTCCGTATGTGGCTCGGTATCAGATTTTGTTTCATAATGCTCCTGTGAAGCGCCCTGGGATGTTTTATTATGTTAAAGGTCCGATATAAATACATGTGTTTTTCCACTGATGTACAGAGGGACCTGGAGGTCCTTGTGCATTAAACACAAAAAGTTAGTCTGCAGGTCCAGCAAGTGATCAGGAAGGGAAATGGAATGTTGGCCTTTATTGCCGGGGGGATAGAGTATAAAAGCAGAGAAGTCCTGCTACAACTGTACAGGGTATTGGTGAGGCCACACCTGGAGTACTGCGTACAGTTTTGGTCTCCGTATTTAAGGAAGGATATACTTGCATTGGAGGCTGTTCAGAGAAGGTTCACTCGGTTGATTCTGGAGATGAGGGAGTTGACTTATGAAGAAAGGTTGAGCAGGTTGGGCCTGTATTCATTGGAGTTCAGAATAATGAGAGGTGATCTTATCAAAAGATGTAAGATATTGAGGGGGCTCGACAAGGTGGATGCAGAGAGGATGTTTCCCCCTCGTGGGGGAATCTAGAACTAGGGGACATAGTGTCAGAATAAGGGGCCGCCCATTTAAAACTGAGATGAGGAGGAATTTCTTCTCTCAGAGGGTTGTAAATCTGTGGAATTCTCTGCCCCAGAGAGCTGTGGAGGCTGGGTCATTGAATATATTTAAGGTGGAGATAGACAGATTTTTGAGCGATAAGGGAGTGAAGGGTTATGGGGAGCGGGCGGGGAAGTGGAGCTGAGTCCATGATCGGATCAGCCATGATCTTATTGAATGGCGGAGCAGGCTCAGAGCAAATGGCCGACTCCTGCTCCTATTTCTTATCTTCTGATGTAAAGTTCTGCAATACGAGGTGTCCCCACTAGATGTTGGTGTTGCATGTTCTCGGCCTAGTTGGTGCTCGAAGCCCGGGTAAATTTTTATAACTTCAGTGGAAGATTGTCAGGAAATGGTGCGAATTTTGTCGGGTTTCCTTTGTCCTGGAGTCTCCCGGACTATCCCGAGCCACGCACGGGGGAAAGATCGACAGGGCTATTTTAGGTTTTTGATTTGATTTTGGTGAATCAGCTCCAGGTGAGGAGGGAACAGCGACTTTGCCGGCTGGGGAGGAGGGAGGTCATGTCCCAGTGGAGCAATACTCGACCCACTCTCAACACCAGCCGTGCTGCAGAGAGCCAGCGATCTGGGCGCTGGAGTCGGGAGAGAATGCAAGGCGATGGTTTGTCGATGGAGAACCAGAGGGGAGGAGGTGGAACTTCAGGTGAGGGGGTAAATCAGGAAGGAGGTGATGAGTGAGAATGATGGGAGTTTAATCAGCTTGTAGACTGGAGGGGTAGAATCATAGAAATTTACAGCACAGAAGGAGGCCATTCGGCCCATCGTGTCCATGCCGGCCGACCAAGAGCTACCCAGCCTAATCCCACTTTCCAGCTCTCGGGCCGTAGCCCTGTAGCTTACGGCACTTCAGGTGCACATCCAAGTACTTTTTAATGTGGTGAGGGTTTCTGCCTCTACCACCCTTTCAGGCCGTGAGTTCCAGACCCCCACCACCCTCTGGGTGAAGACATTTCCCTCAAATCCCCTCTAAACCCCCCCCCCAATTACTTTAAATCTATGCCCCCTGGTTGTTGACCCCTCTGCCAAGGGAAACAGGTCCGTCCTATCCACTCGATCCAGGCCTCTCATCATTTTATACACCTCAGTCAGGTCTCCCCTCAGCCTCCTCTGTTCCAAAGGAAACAACCCCAGCCTATCCAATCTTTCCCCATAGCCAAAGTTCTCCAGTCCCGGCCACATCCTGGTAAATCTCCTCTGTACACTCTCGAATACAATCACGTTCTTCCTATAATGTGGTGACCAGAACTGCACGCAGTACTCCAGCTGTGGCCTAACCAGTGTTTTATACAGTTCAAGCCTAACCCCCCTGCTCTTGTATTCTATGCCTCAGCTGAGGGGCTGAGGGAGGGGAGGAGTTCCCCGGGGTGAGGTGCTGGGTAAGAATGCACCAGAATAAGAGACAAAGTGAAGAGCCGCGATCTCACTGAGCGAGGGTAGCGGGAGGATTTGGGAGTTCAGGAGAAAGAAGGGAGGTTGGTTCTGGAGAGCACGGAGCGGATTAGTGTCAATGGAACAGAGGGAGACGGGAAATGTTTTCTACCCAGAAGCAATTCCTGTCACAGATATTATCTGTGTTTAGTCACAGGTATGAAAGCGATCAGGGCGGACGTGAAGCTTCCAGAAGCAACACACAGGCTCTTTACAGGCATGTGCTCACAGCCCTGATCTGACAGGTGTCTGCACATCACACTCTGCACCAGACACCTCCGCAGGACTCAAACATGTTGTAACAAGGGTCCAGACAGGTAACTCGGCTTCAAACAGGAGGGGAGACAATAACACAGATAGGGTTACCCACGGGTTAGATACAGAGTAAAGCTCCCTCGACACTGTCCCATCAAACACTCCCAGGGCAGGTACAGGGGGTTAGATACAGAGTAAAACTCCCTCTACACTGTCCCATCAAACACTCCCAGGGCAGGTACAGGGGGTTAGATACAGAGTAAAGCTCCCTCTACACTGTCCCATCAAACACTCCCAGGGCAGGTACAGGGGGTTAGATACAGAGTAAAGCTCTCTCTACATTGTCCCATCAAACACTCCCAGGGCAGGTACAGCACGGGGTTAGATACAGAGTAAAGCTCCCTCTACACTGTCCCATCAAACACTCCCAGGGAAGGTACAGGGGGTTAGATACAGAGTAAAGCTCCCTCTACACTGTCCCATCAAACACTCCCAGGGAAGGTACAGGGGGTTAGATACAGAGTAAAGCTCCCTCTACACTGTCCCATCAAACACTCCCAGGGCAGGTACAGGGGGTTAGATACAGAGTAAAGCTCCCTCTACACTGTCCCATCAAACACTCCCAGGGCAGGTACAGGGGGTTAGATACAGAGTAAAGCTCCCTCTACACTGTCCCATCAAACACTCCCAGGGCAGGTACACTGACAATCGATAACAAGCCTTCATGGCTGGTCTGTTGAAAGCAATCAGCTCTGAGCTCTCTGTTACACCTCCTGTATGAAGGGGATCAATACTTACTCTGTTGCCCTTCTCGCCCGGCAGCCCAGGCAGCCCGTCAAACCCTCGATCACCCTGTGAAACAAGAAAAAATTTCAGTCTCATGTACATGTATGGTAATGATTCTCTCCCGTCTGGTACTGTACACCCCGTGTGTCCCAGTGTCTCCTGTACATGTACGGGACACAGCGGGTAAAGGGAACGATATCTCGGGCTGAGATTTGCTGAGATGTGTGTGTACCTTTCCTCCAGGCTGCCCCGGCATTCCTCTGGATCCATCAGACCCCGCTCGACCCTGAAACAAAACAAAAATCAGTCACAGGCTGAAGATGCTGACTCTCCCTGGGGTACAGTCCCTGAAGGTGCTGACTCTCCCTGGGGTACAGTTTCTGAAGGTGCTGACTCTCCCTGGGGTACAGTCCCTGAAGGTGCTGACTCTCCTTGGGGTACAGTCCCTGAAGGTGCTGACTCTCCCTGGGGTACTGGTCACTGGACTGTGATCAGGAGCAGGAGCTCTGGCTGATTTTCCCCCTTCCTTACCCGGAGGCCAATTGTAGCTGCTAGGAACAGGAGGAGGCCATTCAGCCCCTCGAGCCTGTTACACAGGAACAGGAGGAGGCCATTCAGCCCCTCGAGCCTTTTACACAGGAACAGGAGGAGGCCATTCAGCCCCTCGAGTCTGTTACACAGGAACAGGATGAGGCCATTCAGCCCCTCGAGCCTGTTACACAGGAACAGGAGGAGGCCATTCAGCCCCTCGAACCTGTTACATTAGGAACAGGAGGAGGCCATTCAGCCCCTCGAGCCTGTTACACAGGAACAGGAGGAGGCCATTCAGCCCCTCGAGCCTGTTACACAGGAACAGGAGGAGGCCATTCAGCCCCTCGAACCTGTTACATTAAGAACAGGAGGAGGCCATTCAGCCCCTCGAGCCTGTTACACAGGAACAGGAGGAGGCCATTCAGCCCCTCGAACCTGTTACATTAAGAACAGGAGGAGGCCATTCAGCTCCTCGAGCCTGTTACACAGGAACAGGAGGAGGCCATTCAGCCCCTCGAACCTGTTACATTAAGAACAGGAGGAGGCCATTCAGCCCCTCGAGCCTGTTACACAGGAACAGGAGGAGGCCATTCAGCCCCTCGAGCCTGTTACACAGGAACAGGAGGAGGCCATTCAGCCCCTTGAGCCTGTTACACAGGAACAGGAGGAGGCCATTCAGCCCCTCGAGTCTGTTACACAGGACCAGGAGGAGGCCATTCAGTCCTTCAATTCTATTAGATCAGGGCTGATCTGTATATTAACTCCATCTCCCCGCATTGGTTACGTAACCCTTAATACCCTTACCCAACAAAAACCCATCAATCTCAGTTTTGAAATTTTCAATTGCCCCTCCTTAGCCTCAACAGTGTTTTGGGGGAGAGAGTTCCCGATTCCCACGGCCCTTTGTGTGAAGAAGTGCTCCCTGACATCACCCGGAACGGCCTGGCTCTAATTTTAAGATTCTGTCCCTTGTTCTGGACTCCCCCCATCAGAGGGAATAGTTTCTCTCTCTACCCCATCGAATCCTTTAATCATCTTAAACACCTCGATTAGATATAGAGACGTGGCCCATGACTTATCACAGAGTGGGGTCCCATAGAATCACAGGAGGAGGCCATTGGGCCCATCGAGCCTGTGCCGGCTCTGTGACAGAGCGATCCAATCAGTCCCACTCCCCGCTCTGTCCCCACAGCCCGGCACATTTCCCCCCAAGTATTTATCCAATTCCCGGTTTGAAAGTTACTATTGAATCTGCTCCCACCGCCCTGTCAGGCAGCGCGTTCCCGATCACAACAACTCACTGCGTAAACACATTCTCCCCCTCTGGATCTTTTCCCAATTATCGTCAATCTGTGTCCTCTGGTTACTGACCCTCCTGCCCCGGGGAACAGTCTCTCCCGAGTTACTCTACAAAACGTTTTATGATTTGGGCCACCCCTATCCACCTTATCCTCAGACCTGCTCCAGATACAACACCTTCTGTTCCCGCGTATCAGTGGTGGGATATTCACCCCCACCCCCCCTACAAACCTCCCCCAGGGGAAGGGGACAATGTGGAGATCAGTTTGGAGTTCACTTACCCTGCGTCCTGGCTTCCCCGTGGGACCAGGGGGACCTTGAGCACCTCTGGGACCCTGTGTGAATGAGAGAATGATGGGACCCCGTCAGTAACTCTGTGACTGCCAGGTGCTGTGTCAAGGGATTGCGATTCCAGACCCGACTGCTTCAAATCCCACCGCAGTAATT
The DNA here is from genome assembly GCF_044704955.1 of Pristiophorus japonicus. Classification (NCBI taxonomy): domain Eukaryota; kingdom Metazoa; phylum Chordata; class Chondrichthyes; family Pristiophoridae; genus Pristiophorus; species Pristiophorus japonicus. Next base: position 490,320 of record NW_027252307.1, read on the forward strand.
ATATCGCACCTTTCACTATCTCAGGACTATCAAAGCGCTTCACAGCCAATGAAGTACTTTTGAAGTGTAGTCAATGTTGTAATGTGGGAAACACGGCAGGCAATTTGCACACAGCAAGCTCCCACAAACAGCAACGTGATAGTGACCAGATAATCTGCTTAGGGATGCTGATTGAGCGATAAATATTGGCCCCAGAACACCGGGGAGAACTCTCCTGCTCGTCTTCCAAACAGCAGCTGTTGGAATTTAGTGTCTACCTGAGAGCAGATGGGCCTCGGTTTAACGTCTCATCCAAAAGACGGACCCTCCAACAGTGCCTACACCCTGACACGCGTCTGGTTAATCTCACAGACCGCGTCTGGTAAATCTCACAGACCGCGTCTGGTTAATCTCACAGACCGCGTCTGGTTAATCTCACAGACCGCGTCTGGTTAATCTCACAGACCGCGTCTGGTTAATCTCGCAGACACGCGTCTGGTTAATCTCACAGGCCGAGTCTGGTTAATCTCACAGACCGCGTCTGGTTAATCTCACAGACACGGGTCTGGTTAATCTCACAGACACGCATCTGGTTAATCTCACAGACACGCGTCTGGTTAATCTCACAGACCGCTTCTGGTTAATCTCACAGACCAAGTCTGGTTAATCTCACAGACACGCGTCTGATTAATCTCACAGACACGGGTCTGGTTAATCTCACAGACCGCGTCTGGTTAATCTCACAGACCGCGTCTGGTTAATCTCACAGACACGGGTCTGGTTAATCTCACAGACACGCGTCTGGTTAATCTCACAGACCGAGTCTGGTTAATCTCACAGACCAAGTCTGGTTAATCTCACAGACCGCGTCTGGTTAATCTCACAGACACGGGTCTGGTTAGTCTCACAGACACGCGTCTGGTTAATCTCACAGACACGGGTCTGGTTAATCTCACAGACCGAGTCTGGTTAATCTCACAGACCAAGTCTGGTTAATCTCACAGACCGCGTCTGGTTAATCTCACAGACACGGGTCTGGTTAATCTCACAGACACGCGTCTGGTTAATCTCACAGACACGCGTCTGGTTAATCTCACAGACCAAGTCTGGTTAATCTCACAGACACGCGTCTGGTTAATCTCACAGACACGCGTCTGGTTAATCTCACAGACACGGGTCTGGTTAATCTCACAGACCGCGTCTGGTTAATCTCACAGACACGGGTCTTGTTAATCTCACAGACCGCGTCTGGTTAATCTCACAGACCGCGTCTGGTTAATCTCACAGACACGCGTCTGGTTAATCTCACAGACACGGGTCTGGTTAATCTCACAGACACGCGTCTGGTTAATCTCACAGACCAAGTCTGGTTAATCTCACAGACACGCGTCTGGTTAATCTCACAGACACGCGTCTGGTTAATCTCACAGACCCTGGTTAATCTCACAGACACGCGTCTGGTTAATCTCACAGACACGCGTCTGGTTAATCTCACAGACCGCGTCTGGTTAATCTCACAGACACGCGTCTGGTTAATCTCACAGACCGCGTCTGGTTAATCTCACAGACACGCGTCTGGTTAATCTCACAGACACGCGTCTGGTTAATCTCACAGACCGCGTCTGGTTAATCTCACAGACCGAGTCTGGTTAATCTCACAGACACGGGTCTTGTTAATCTCACAGACCGCGTCTGGTTAATCTCACAGACCGCGTCTGGTTAATCTCACAGACACGCGTCTGGTTAATCTCACAGACACGGGTCTGGTTAATCTCACAGACACGCGTCTGGTTAATCTCACAGACCAAGTCTGGTTAATCTCACAGACACGCGTCTGGTTAATCTCACAGACACGCGTCTGGTTAATCTCACAGACCCTGGTTAATCTCACAGACACGCGTCTGGTTAATCTCACAGACACGCGTCTGGTTAATCTCACAGACCGCGTCTGGTTAATCTCACAGACACGCGTCTGGTTAATCTCACAGACCGCGTCTGGTTAATCTCACAGACACGCGTCTGGTTAATCTCACAGACACGCGTCTGGTTAATCTCACAGACCGCGTCTGGTTAATCTCACAGACCGAGTCTGGTTAATCTCACAGACACGCGTCTGGTTAATCTCACAGACACGGGTCTGGTTAATCTCACAGACCGCGTCTGGTTAATCTCACAGACCGCGTCTGGTTAATCTCACAGACACGCATCTGGTTAATCTCACAGACACGCGTCTGGTTAATCTCACAGACACGCGTCTGGTTAATCTCACAGACCGCGTCTGGTTAATCTCACAGACCGCGTCTGGTTAATCTCACAGACCGCGTCTGGTTAATCTCACAGACACGCGTCTGGTTAATCTCACAGACACGGGTCTGGTTAATCTCACAGACCGCATCTGGTTAATCTCACAGACACGGGTCTGGTTAATCTCACAGACACGGGTCTGGTTAATCTCACAGACCGCATCTGGTTAATCTCACAGACACGGGTCTGGTTAATCTCACAGACACGCGTCTGGTTAATCTCACAGACCGAGTCAGGTTAATCTCACAGACCGAGTCTGGTTAATCTCATAGACACGGATCTGGTTAATCTCATAGACCGTGCCTGGTTAATCTCACAGACACGCCTCTGGTTAATCTCACAGACCGAGTCAGGTTAATCTCACAGACCGAGTCTGGTTAATCTCACAGACACGCGTCTGGTTAATCTCACAGACACGCCTCTGGTTAATCTCACAGACCGAGTCAGGTTAATCTCACAGACTGCGTCTGGTTAATCTCACAGACACGGATCTGGTTAATCTCACAGACCGCGCCTGGTTAATCTCACAGACACGGGTCTGGTTAATCTCACAGACACGGGTCTGGTTAATCTCACAGACACACGTCTGGTTAATCCCACAGACACGTTTCTGGTTAATCTCACAGACACGCGTCTGGTTAATCTCACAGACCGAGTCTGGTTAATCTCACAGACACGGGTCTGGTTAATCTCACAGACACGCGTCTGGTTAATCTCACAGACACGGGTCTGGTTAATCTCACAGACACGCGTCTGGTTAATCTCACAGACCAAGTCTGGTTAATCTCACAGACACGCGTCTCGTTAATCTCACAGACACGGGTCTGGTTAATCTCACAGACACGGGTCTGGTTAATCTCACACGCCGTGTCTGGTTAATCTCACAGACACGGGTCTGGTTAATCTCACAGACACGGGTCTGGTTAATCTCACAGACCGCGCCTGGTTAATCTCACAGACACGCGTCTGGTTAATCTCACAGACACGGGTCTGGTTAATCTCACAGACACGCGTCTGGTTAATCTCAGACACGGGTCTGGTTAATCTCACAGACACGCGTCTTGTTAATCTCACAGACCGCGTCTGGTTAATCTCACACACCGCATCTGGTTAATCTCACAGACACGGGTCTGGTTAATCTCACAGACACGGGTCTGGTTAATCTCACACGCCGCGTCTGGTTAATCTCACAGACCGAGTCTGGTTAATCTCACACACCGCGTCTGGTTAATCTCACAGACACGGGTCTGGTTAATCTCACAGACACGGGTCTGGTTAATCTCACACGCCGCGTCTGGTTAATCTCACAGACCGCGTCTGGTTAATCTCACAGACACGCGTCTGGTTAATCTCACAGACACGGGTCTGGTTAATCTCACAGACCGCGTCTGGTTAATCTCAGACCGAGTCTGGTTAATCTCACAGACACGGGTCTGGTTAATCTCACAGACACGCGTCTGGTTAATCTCACAGACACGCGTCTGGTTAATCTCACAGGCCGAGTCTGGTTAATCTCACAGACCGCGTCTGGTTAATCTCACAGACCGAGTCTGGTTAATCTCACAGACACGGGTCTGGTTAATCTCACAGACACGCGCTGGTTAATCTCACAGACCGCGTCTGGTTAATCTCACAGGCACGCGTCTGGTTAATCTCACAGACACGCGTCTGGTTAATCTCACAGGCCGAGTCTGGTTAATCTCACAGATCGCGTCTGGTTAATCTCACAGACACGGGTCTGGTTAATCTCACAGACACGCGTCTGGTTAATCTCACAGACCGCGTCTGGTTAATCTCACAGACACGCGTCTGGTTAATCTCACAGACCGCGTCTGGTCAATCTCACAGACACGCGTCTGGTTAATCTCACAGACCGCGTCTGGTTAATCTCACAGACCGAGTCTGGTTAATCTCACAGACACGCGTCTGGTTAATCTCACAGGCCGAGTCTGGTTAATCTCACAGACACGCGTCTGGTTAATCTCACAGGCCGAGTCTGGTTAATCTCACAGACCGCGTCTGGTTAATCTCACAGACCGAGTCTGGTTAATCTCACAGACCGCGTCTGGTTAATCTCACAGACACGCGTCTGGTTAATCTCACAGACACGCGTCTGGTTAATCTCACAGACACGCGTCTGGTTAATCTCACAGACCGCGTCTGGTTAATCTCACAGACACGCGTCTGGTTAATCTCACAGACCGCGTCTGGTTAATCTCACAGACACGGGTCTGGTTAATCTCACAGACCGAGTCTGGTTAATCTCACAGACACAGGTCTGGTTAATCTCACAGACACGCGTCTGGTTAATCTCACAGACACGCGTCTGGTTAATCTCACAGGCCGAGTCTGGTTAATCTCACAGACTGCGTCTGGTTAATCTCACAGACCGAGTCTGGTTAATCTCACAGACACGGGTCTGGTTAATCTCACAGACCGCGTCTGGTTAATCTCACAGGCACGCGTCTGGTTAATCTCACAGCCACGCGTCTGGTTAATCTCACAGGCCGAGTCTGGTTAATCTCACAGACCGCGTCTGGTTAATCTCACAGACCGCGTCTGGTTAATCTCACAGACTGAGTCTGGTTAATCTCACAGACACGGGTCTGGTTAATCTCACAGACACGCGTCTGGTTAATCTCACAGACTGCGTCTGGTTAATCTCACAGACACGCGTCTGGTTAATCTCACAGACCGAGTCTGGTTAATCTCACAGATACGGGTCTGGTTAATCTCACAGACACGCGTCTGGTTAATCTCACAGACCGCGTCTGGTTAATCTCACAGACCGCGTCTGGTTAATCTCACAGGCACGCGTCTGGTTAATCTCACAGCCACGCGTCTGGTTAATCTCACAGACCGCGCCTGGTTAATCTCACAGACACGGGTCTGGTTAATCTCACACACCGCGCCTGGTTAATCTCACAGACACGGGTCTGGTTAATCTCACAGACACGCGTCTGGTTAATCTCAGACACGCGTCTGGTTAATCTCACAGGCCGAGTCTGGTTAATCTCACAGACCAAGTCTGGTTAATCTCACAGACCGCGTCTGGTTAATCTCACAGACACGGGTCTGGTTAGTCTCACAGACACGCGTCTGGTTAATCTCACAGACACGCGTCTGGTTAATCTCACAGACACGCGTCTGGTTAATCTCACAGACCCTGGTTAATCTCACAGACACGCGTCTGGTTAATCTCACAGACACGCGTCTGGTTAATCTCACAGACCGCGTCTGGTTAATCTCACAGACACGCGTCTGGTTAATCTCACAGACCGCGTCTGGTTAATCTCACAGACACGCGTCTGGTTAATCTCACAGACACGCGTCTGGTTAATCTCACAGACCGAGTCTGGTTAATCTCACAGACACGCGTCTGGTTAATCTCACAGACACGGGTCTGGTTAATCTCACAGACCGCGTCTGGTTAATCTCACAGACCGCGTCTGGTTAATCTCACAGACACGCATCTGGTTAATCTCACAGACACGCGTCTGGTTAATCTCACAGACACGCGTCTGGTTAATCTCACAGACCGCGTCTGGTTAATCTCACAGACCGCGTCTGGTTAATCTCACAGACCGCGTCTGGTTAATCTCACAGACACGCGTCTGGTTAATCTCACAGACACGGGTCTGGTTAATCTCACAGACCGCATCTGGTTAATCTCACAGACACGGGTCTGGTTAATCTCACAGACACGGGTCTGGTTAATCTCACAGACCGCATCTGGTTAATCTCACAGACACGGGTCTGGTTAATCTCACAGACACGCGTCTGGTTAATCTCACAGACCGAGTCAGGTTAATCTCACAGACCGAGTCTGGTTAATCTCATAGACACGGATCTGGTTAATCTCATAGACCGTGCCTGGTTAATCTCACAGACACGCCTCTGGTTAATCTCACAGACCGAGTCAGGTTAATCTCACAGACCGAGTCTGGTTAATCTCACAGACACGCGTCTGGTTAATCTCACAGACACGCCTCTGGTTAATCTCACAGACCGAGTCAGGTTAATCTCACAGACTGCGTCTGGTTAATCTCACAGACACGGATCTGGTTAATCTCACAGACACGCCTCTGGTTAATCTCACAGACCGAGTCAGGTTAATCTCACAGACCGCGTCTGGTTAATCTCACAGACACGGGTCTGGTTAATCTCACAGACACGGGTCTGGTTAATCTCACAGACACACGTCTGGTTAATCCCACAGACACGTTTCTGGTTAATCTCACAGACACGCGTCTGGTTAATCTCACAGACCGAGTCTGGTTAATCTCACAGACACGGGTCTGGTTAATCTCACAGACACGCGTCTGGTTAATCTCACAGACACGGGTCTGGTTAATCTCACAGACACGCGTCTGGTTAATCTCACAGACCAAGTCTGGTTAATCTCACAGACACGCGTCTCGTTAATCTCACAGACACGGGTCTGGTTAATCTCACAGACACGGGTCTGGTTAATCTCACACGCCGTGTCTGGTTAATCTCACAGACACGGGTCTGGTTAATCTCACAGACACGGGTCTGGTTAATCTCACAGACACGGGTCTGGTTAATCTCACAGACACGCGTCTGGTTAATCTCAGACACGGGTCTGGTTAATCTCACAGACACGCGTCTTGTTAATCTCACAGACCGCGTCTGGTTAATCTCACACACCGCGTCTGGTTAATCTCACAGACACGGGTCTGGTTAATCTCACAGACACGGGTCTGGTTAATCTCACACGCCGCGTCTGGTTAATCTCACAGACCGCGTCTGGTTAATCTCACAGACACGCGTCTGGTTAATCTCACAGACACGGGTCTGGTTAATCTCACAGACCGCGTCTGGTTAATCTCAGACCGAGTCTGGTTAATCTCACAGACACGGGTCTGGTTAATCTCACAGACACGCGTCTGGTTAATCTCACAGACACGCGTCTGGTTAATCTCACAGGCCGAGTCTGGTTAATCTCACAGACCGCGTCTGGTTAATCTCACAGACCGAGTCTGGTTAATCTCACAGACACGGGTCTGGTTAATCTCACAGACACGCGCTGGTTAATCTCACAGACCGCGTCTGGTTAATCTCACAGGCACGCGTCTGGTTAATCTCACAGACACGCGTCTGGTTAATCTCACAGACACGGGTCTGGTTAATCTCACAGATCGCGTCTGGTTAATCTCACAGACACGCGTCTGGTTAATCTCACAGACACGGGTCTGGTTAATCTCACAGGCCGAGTCTGGTTAATCTCACAGATCGCGTCTGGTTAATCTCACAGACACGGGTCTGGTTAATCTCACAGACACGCGTCTGGTTAATCTCACAGACCGCGTCTGGTTAATCTCACAGACACGCGTCTGGTTAATCTCACAGACCGCGTCTGGTCAATCTCACAGACACGCGTCTGGTTAATCTCACAGACCGCGTCTGGTTAATCTCACAGACCGAGTCTGGTTAATCTCACAGACACGCGTCTGGTTAATCTCACAGGCCGAGTCTGGTTAATCTCACAGACACGCGTCTGGTTAATCTCACAGGCCGAGTCTGGTTAATCTCACAGACCGCGTCTGGTTAATCTCACAGACCGAGTCTGGTTAATCTCACAGACCGCGTCTGGTTAATCTCACAGACACGCGTCTGGTTAATCTCACAGACACGCGTCTGGTTAATCTCACAGACACGCGTCTGGTTAATCTCACAGACCGCGTCTGGTTAATCTCACAGACACGCGTCTGGTTAATCTCACAGACCGCGTCTGGTTAATCTCACAGACACGGGTCTGGTTAATCTCACAGACCGAGTCTGGTTAATCTCACAGACACAGGTCTGGTTAATCTCACAGACACGCGTCTGGTTAATCTCACAGACACGCGTCTGGTTAATCTCACAGGCCGAGTCTGGTTAATCTCACAGACTGCGTCTGGTTAATCTCACAGACCGAGTCTGGTTAATCTCACAGACACGGGTCTGGTTAATCTCACAGACCGCGTCTGGTTAATCTCACAGGCACGCGTCTGGTTAATCTCACAGCCACGCGTCTGGTTAATCTCACAGGCCGAGTCTGGTTAATCTCACAGACCGCGTCTGGTTAATCTCACAGACCGCGTCTGGTTAATCTCACAGACTGAGTCTGGTTAATCTCACAGACACGGGTCTGGTTAATCTCACAGACACGCGTCTGGTTAATCTCACAGACTGCGTCTGGTTAATCTCACAGACACGCGTCTGGTTAATCTCACAGACCGAGTCTGGTTAATCTCACAGATACGGGTCTGGTTAATCTCACAGACACGCGTCTGGTTAATCTCACAGACCGCGTCTGGTTAATCTCACAGACCGCGTCTGGTTAATCTCACAGGCACGCGTCTGGTTAATCTCACAGCCACGCGTCTGGTTAATCTCACAGACCGCGCCTGGTTAATCTCACAGACACGGGTCTGGTTAATCTCACACACCGCGCCTGGTTAATCTCACAGACACGGGTCTGGTTAATCTCACAGACACGCGTCTGGTTAATCTCAGACACGCGTCTGGTTAATCTCACAGGCCGAGTCTGGTTAATCTCACAGACACGCGTCTGGTTAATCTCACAGATACGGGTCTGGTTAATCTCACAGACACGCGTCTGGTTAATCTCACAGACACGCTTCTGGTTAATCTCACAGACCGCGTCTGGTTAATCTCACAGACCGCGTCTGGTTAATCTCACAGACACGGGTCTGGTTAATCTCACAGACCGAGTCTGGTTAATCTCACAGACACGCGTCTGGTTAATCTCACAGACCGCGTCTGGTTAATCTCACAGACACGCGTCTTAATCTCACAGACACGCGTCTGGTTAATCTCACAGACCGAGTCTGGTTAATCTCACAGACACGCGTCTGGTTAATCTCACAGACACGCATCTGGTTAATCTCACACACCGCATCTGGTTAATCTCACAGACACGCGTCTGGTTAATCTCACAGACACGGGTCTGGTTAATCTCACAGACACGCGTCTGGTTAATCTCACAGACACGCGTCTGGTTAATCTCATAGACACGGATCTGGTTAATCTCATAGACCGCGTCTGGTTAATCTCACAGACCGCGTCTGGTTAATCTCATAGACACGGATCTGGTTAATCTCACAGACCGCGTCTGGTTAATCTCACAGACCGAGTCTGGTTAATCTCACAGACACGCGTCTGGTTAATCTCACAGGCCGAGTCTGGTTAATCTCACAGACCGCGTCTGGTTAATCTCACAGACCGCGTCTGGTTAATCTCACAGACCGAGTCTGGTTAATCTCACAGACCGCGTCTGGTTAATCTCACAGACACGGGTCTGGTTAATCTCACAGACACGCGTCTGGTTAATCTCACAGACCGCGTCTGGTTAATCTCACAGACACGCATCTGGTTAATCTCACAGACACGCGTCTGGTTAATCTCACAGACCGAGTCTGGTTAATCTCACAGACCGAGTCTGGTTAATCTCACAGACCGAGTCTGGTTAATCTCACAGACACGGGTCTGGTTAATCTCACAGACACGCGTCTGGTTAATCTCACAGACCGCGTCTGGTTAATCTCACAGACCGAGTCTGGTTAATCTCACAGATACGGGTCTGGTTAATCTCACAGACACGGGTCTGGTTAATCTCACAGACACGCGTCTGGTTAATCTCACAGACACGGGTCTGGTTAATCTCACAGACACGCGTCTGGTTAATCTCACAGACACGGGTCTGGTTAATCTCACAGACACGCGTCTTGTTAATCTCACAGACACGCGTCTGGTTAATCTCACACACCGCGTCTGGTTAATCTCACACACCGCGTCTGGTTAATCTCACAGACACGGGTCTGGTTAATCTCACAGACACGCGTCTGGTTAATCTCACAGGCCGAGTCTGGTTAATCTCACAGGCCGAGTCTGGTTAATCTCACAGACCGCGTCTGGTTAATCTCACAGACACGGGTCTGGTTAATCTCACAGACACGCGTCTGGTTAATCTCACAGACCGCGTCTGGTTAATCTCACAGGCACGCGTCTGGTTAATCTCACAGACACGCGTCTGGTTAATCTCACAGGCCGAGTCTGGTTAATCTCACAGATCGCGTCTGGTTAATCTCACAGACACGGGTCTGGTTAATCTCACAGACACGCGTCTGGTTAATCTCACAGACCGCGTCTGGTTAATCTCACAGACACGCGTCTGGTTAATCTCACAGACACGCGTCTGGTTAATCTCACAGACCGCGTCTGGTCAATCTCACAGACACGCGTCTGGTTAATCTCACAGACCGCGTCTGGTTAATCTCACAGACCGAGTCTGGTTAATCTCACAGACACGCGTCTGGTTAATCTCACAGGCCGAGTCTGGTTAATCTCACAGACACGCGTCTGGTTAATCTCACAGGCCGAGTCTGGTTAATCTCACAGACCGCGTCTGGTTAATCTCACAGACCGAGTCTGGTTAATCTCACAGACCGCGTCTGGTTAATCTCACAGACACGCGTCTGGTTAATCTCACAGACACGGGTCTGGTTAATCTCACAGACACGCGTCTGGTTAATCTCACAGACCGCGTCTGGTTAATCTCACAGACACGCGTCTGGTTAATCTCACAGACCGCGTCTGGTTAATCTCACAGACACGGGTCTGGTTAATCTCACAGACCGAGTCTGGTTAATCTCACAGACACAGGTCTGGTTAATCTCACAGACACGCGTCTGGTTAATCTCACAGACACGCGTCTGGTTAATCTCACAGGCCGAGTCTGGTTAATCTCACAGACTGCGTCTGGTTAATCTCACAGACCGAGTCTGGTTAATCTCACAGACACGGGTCTGGTTAATCTCACAGACCGCGTCTGGTTAATCTCACAGGCACGCGTCTGGTTAATCTCACAGCCACGCGTCTGGTTAATCTCACAGGCCGAGTCTGGTTAATCTCACAGACCGCGTCTGGTTAATCTCACAGACTGAGTCTGGTTAATCTCACAGACACGGGTCTGGTTAATCTCACAGACACGCGTCTGGTTAATCTCACAGACTGCGTCTGGTTAATCTCACAGACACGCGTCTGGTTAATCTCACAGACCGAGTCTGGTTAATCTCACAGATACGGGTCTGGTTAATCTCACAGACACGCGTCTGGTTTATCTCACAGACACGCTTCTGGTTAATCTCACAGACCGCGTCTGGTTAATCTCACAGACCGCGTCTGGTTAATCTCACAGGCACGCGTCTGGTTAATCTCACAGCCACGCGTCTGGTTAATCTCACAGACCGCGCCTGGTTAATCTCACAGACACGGGTCTGGTTAATCTCACACACCGCGCCTGGTTAATCTCACAGACACGGGTCTGGTTAATCTCACAGACAGGCGTCTGGTTAATCTCAGACACGCGTCTGGTTAATCTCACAGACACGCGTCTGGTTAATCTCACAGACACGCGTCTGGTTAATCTCACAGACACGCGTCTGGTTAATCTCACAGACACGGGTCTGGTTAATCTCACAGACACGCGTCTGGTTAATCTCACAGACACGCGTCTGGTTAATCTCATAGACACGGATCTGGTTAATCTCATAGACCGCGTCTGGTTAATCTCACAGACCGCGTCTGGTTAATCTCATAGACACGGATCTGGTTAATCTCACAGACCGCGTCTGGTTAATCTCACAGACCGAGTCTGGTTAATCTCACAGACACGCGTCTGGTTAATCTCACAGGCCGAGTCTGGTTAATCTCACAGACCGCGTCTGGTTAATCTCACAGACCGAGTCTGGTTAATCTCACAGACCGCGTCTGGTTAATCTCACAGACACGGGTCTGGTTAATCTCACAGACACGCGTCTGGTTAATCTCACAGACCGCGTCTGGTTAATCTCACAGACACGCGTCTGGTTAATCTCACAGACACGCGTCTGGTTAATCTCACAGACCGAGTCTGGTTAATCTCACAGACCGAGTCTGGTTAATCTCACAGACACGGGTCTGGTTAATCTCACAGACACGCGTCTGGTTAATCTCACAGACCGCGTCTGGTTAATCTCACAGACCGAGTCTGGTTAATCTCACAGATACGGGTCTGGTTAATCTCACAGACACGGGTCTGGTTAATCTCACAGACACGCGTCTGGTTAATCTCACAGACACGGGTCTGGTTAATCTCACAGACACGCGTCTGGTTAATCTCACAGACACGGGTCTGGTTAATCTCACAGACACGCGTCTTGTTAATCTCACAGACACGCGTCTGGTTAATCTCACAGACACGCGTCTGGTTAATCTCACAGACACGGGTCTGGTTAATCTCACAGACCGCGTCTGGTTAATCTCACACACCGCGTCTGGTTAATCTCACAGACACGGGTCTGGTTAATCTCACAGACACGGGTCTGGTTAATCTCACACGCCGCGTCTGGTTAATCTCACAGACCGAGTCTGGTTAATCTCACACACCGCGTCTGGTTAATCTCACAGACACGGGTCTGGTTAATCTCACAGACACGGGTCTGGTTAATCTCACACGCCGCGTCTGGTTAATCTCACAGACCGCGTCTGGTTAATCTCACAGACACGCGTCTGGTTAATCTCACAGACACGGGTCTGGTTAATCTCACAGACACGGGTCTGGTTAATCTCAGACCGAGTCTGGTTAATCTCACAGACACGGGTCTGGTTAATCTCACAGACACGCGTCTGGTTAATCTCACAGGCCGAGTCTGGTTAATCTCACAGACCGCGTCTGGTTAATCTCACAGACCGAGTCTGGTTAATCTCACAGACACGGGTCTGGTTAATCTCACAGACACGCGTCTGGTTAATCTCACAGACCGCGTCTGGTTAATCTCACAGGCACGCGTCTGGTTAATCTCACAGGCCGAGTCTGGTTAATCTCACAGACCGCGTCTGGTTAATCTCACAGACCGAGTCTGGTTAATCTCACAGACCGCGTCTGGTTAATCTCACAGACACGCGTCTGGTTAATCTCACAGACACGGGTCTGGTTAATCTCACAGACACGCGTCTGGTTAATCTCACAGACACGCGTCTGGTTAATCTCACAGACCGCGTCTGGTCAATCTCACAGACACGCGTCTGGTTAATCTCACAGACCGCGTCTGGTTAATCTCACAGACCGAGTCTGGTTAATCTCACAGACACGCGTCTGGTTAATCTCACAGGCCGAGTCTGGTTAATCTCACAGACACGCGTCTGGTTAATCTCACAGGCCGAGTCTGGTTAATCTCACAGACCGCGTCTGGTTAATCTCACAGACCGAGTCTGGTTAATCTCACAGACCGCGTCTGGTTAATCTCACAGACACGCGTCTGGTTAATCTCACAGACACGCGTCTGGTTAATCTCACAGACACGGGTCTGGTTAATCTCACAGACACGCGTCTGGTTAATCTCACAGACCGCGTCTGGTTAATCTCACAGACACGCGTCTGGTTAATCTCACAGACCGCGTCTGGTTAATCTCACAGACACGGGTCTGGTTAATCTCACAAACCGAGTCTGGTTAATCTCACAGACACAGGTCTGGTTAATCTCACAGACACGCGTCTGGTTAATCTCACAGACACGCGTCTGGTTAATCTCACAGGCCGAGTCTGGTTAATCTCACAGACCGCGTCTGGTTAATCTCACAGACTGAGTCTGGTTAATCTCACAGACACGGGTCTGGTTAATCTCACAGACACGCGTCTGGTTAATCTCACAGACTGCGTCTTGTTAATCTCACAGACACGCGTCTGGTTAATCTCACAGACACGGGTCTGGTTAATCTCACAGATACGGGTCTGGTTAATCTCACAGACACGCGTCTGGTTAATCTCACAGACACGCTTCTGGTTAATCTCACAGACCGCGTCTGGTTAATCTCACAGACCGCGTCTGGTTAATCTCACAGTCACGCGTCTGGTTAATCTCACAGCCACGCGTCTGGTTAATCTCACAGACCGCGCCTGGTTAATCTCACAGACACGGGTCTGGTTAATCTCACACACCGCGCCTGGTTAATCTCACAGACACGGGTCTGGTTAATCTCACAGACACGCGTCTGGTTAATCTCAGACACGCGTCTGGTTAATCTCACAGGCCGAGTCTGGTTAATCTCACAGACACGCGTCTGGTTAATCTCACAGATACGGGTCTGGTTAATCTCACAGACACGCGTCTGGTTAATCTCACAGACACGCTTCTGGTTAATCTCACAGACCGCGTCTGGTTAATCTCACAGACCGCGTCTGGTTAATCTCACAGACCGCGTCTGGTTAATCTCACAGACACGCGTCTTAATCTCACAGACACGCGTCTGGTTAATCTCACAGACCGAGTCTGGTTAATCTCACAGACACGGGTCTGGTTATCTCACAGACCGAGTCTGGTTAATCTCACAGACACGGGTCTGGTTAATCTCACAGACACGCGTCTTAATCTCACAGACACGCGTCTGGTTAATCTCACAGACACGCGTCTGGTTATCTCACAGACCGAGTCTGGTTAATCTCACAGACACAGGTCTGGTTAATCTCACAGACACGGGTCTGGTTAATCTCACAGACCGCGCCTGGTTAATCTCACAGACACGGGTCTGGTTAATCTCACACACCGCGCCTGGTTAATCTCACAGACACGGGTCTGGTTAATCTCACAGACACGCGTCTGGTTAATCTCAGACACGCGTCTGGTTAATCTCACAGGCCGAGTCTGGTTAATCTCACAGACACGCGTCTGGTTAATCTCACAGATACGGGTCTGGTTAATCTCACAGACACGCGTCTGGTTAATCTCACAGACACGCTTCTGGTTAATCTCACAGACCGCGTCTGGTTAATCTCACAGACCGCGTCTGGTTAATCTCACAGACCGCGTCTGGTTAATCTCACAGTCACGCGTCTGGTTAATCTCACAGCCACGCGTCTGGTTAATCTCACAGACCGCGCCTGGTTAATCTCACAGACACGGGTCTGGTTAATCTCACACACCGCGCCTGGTTAATCTCACAGACACGGGTCTGGTTAATCTCACAGACACGCGTCTGGTTAATCTCAGACACGCGTCTGGTTAATCTCACAGGCCGAGTCTGGTTAATCTCACAGACACGCGTCTGGTTAATCTCACAGATACGGGTCTGGTTAATCTCACAGACACGCGTCTGGTTAATCTCACAGACACGCTTCTGGTTAATCTCACAGACCGCGTCTGGTTAATCTCACAGACCGCGTCTGGTTAATCTCACAGACACGGGTCTGGTTAATCTCACAGACCGAGTCTGGTTAATCTCACAGACACGCGTCTGGTTAATCTCACAGACCGCGTCTGGTTAATCTCACAGACACGCGTCTTAATCTCACAGACACGCGTCTGGTTAATCTCACAGACCGAGTCTGGTTAATCTCACAGACACGGGTCTGGTTATCTCACAGACCGAGTCTGGTTAATCTCACAGACACGGGTCTGGTTAATCTCACAGACACGCGTCTTAATCTCACAGACACGCGTCTGGTTAATCTCACAGACACGCGTCTGGTTATCTCACAGACCGAGTCTGGTTAATCTCACAGACACAGGTCTGGTTAATCTCACAGACACGGGTCTGGTTAATCTCACAGACACGGGTCTGGTTAATCTCACAGACACGGGACTGGTTAATCTCACAGACACGGGTCTGGTTAATCTCACAGACACGCGTCTGGTTAATCTCACAGACCGCGTCTGGTTAATCTCACAGACACGCGTCTGGTTAATCTCACAGACACGGGTCTGGTTAATCTCACACACCGCGTCTGATTAATCTCACAGACCGTGTCTGGTTAATCTCACAGATACGAGTCTGGTTAATCTCACAGATACGGGTCTGGTTAATCTCACAGACACGGGTCTGGTTAATCTCACAGACACGGGTCTGGTTAATCTCACAGACACGCGTCTGGTTAATCTCACAGACACGGGTCTGGTTAATCTCACAGACACGCGTCTTGTTAATCTCACAGACACGCGTCTGGTTAATCTCACACACCGCGTCTGGTTAATCTCACAGACACGGGTCTGGTTAATCTCACAGACCGCGTCTGGTTAATCTCACACACCGCGTCTGGTTAATCTCACAGACACGGGTCTGGTTAATCTCACAGACACGGGTCTGGTTAATCTCACACGCCGCGTCTGGTTAATCTCACAGACCGAGTCTGGTTAATCTCACACACCGCGTCTGGTTAATCTCACAGACCGCGTCTGGTTAATCTCAGACCGAGTCTGGTTAATCTCACAGACACGGGTCTGGTTAATCTCACAGACACGCGTCTGGTTAATCTCACAGACACGCGTCTGGTTAATCTCACAGGCCGAGTCTGGTTAAGCTCACAGACCGCGTCTGGTTAATCTCACAGACCGAGTCTGGTTAATCTCACAGACACGGGTCTGGTTAATCTCACAGACACGCGTCTGGTTAATCTCACAGACCGCGTCTGGTTAATCTCACAGGCCGAGTCTGGTTAATCTCACAGATCGCGTCTGGTTAATCTCACAGACACGGGTCTGGTTAATCTCACAGACCACGTCTGGTTAATCTCACAGACACGCGTCTGGTTAATCTCACAGACACGCGTCTGGTTAATCTCACAGACCGCGTCTGGTCAATCTCACAGACACGCGTCTGGTTAATCTCACAGACCGCGTCTGGTTAATCTCACAGACCGAGTCTGGTTAATCTCACAGACACGGGTCTGGTTAATCTCACAGACCGCGTCTGGTTAATCTCACAGACCGCGTCTGGTTAATCTCACAGACACGCGTCTGGTTAATCTCACAGACCGCGTCTGGTTAATCTCACAGACACGGGTCTGGTTAATCTCACAGACCGAGTCTGGTTAATCTCACAGACACAGGTCTGGTTAATCTCACAGACACGCGTCTGGTTAATCTCACAGACACGCGTCTGGTTAATCTCACAGGCCGAGTCTGGTTAATCTCACAGACCGCGTCTGGTTAATCTCACAGACCGAGTCTGGTTAATCTCACAGACACGGGTCTGGTTAATCTCACAGACTCGCGTCTGGTTAATCTCACAGACCGCGTCTGGTTAATCTCACAGGCACGCGTCTGGTTAATCTCACAGCCACGCGTCTGGTTAATCTCACAGGCCGAGTCTGGTTAATCTCACAGACCGCGTCTGGTTAATCTCACAGACTGAGTCTGGTTAATCTCACAGACACGGGTCTGGTTAATCTCACAGACACGCGTCTGGTTAATCTCACAGACTGCGTCTGGTTAATCTCACAGACACGCGTCTGGTTAATCTCACAGACCGAGTCTGGTTAATCTCACAGATACGGGTCTGGTTAATCTCACAGACACGCGTCTGGTTAATCTCACAGACACGCTTCTGGTTAATCTCACAGACCGCGTCTGGTTAATCTCACAGACCGCGTCTGGTTAATCTCACAGGCACGCGTCTGGTTAATCTCACAGCCACGCGTCTGGTTAATGTCACAGACCGCGCCTGGTTAATCTCACAGACACGGGTCTGGTTAATCTCACACACCGCGCCTGGTTAATCTCACAGACACGGGTCTGGTTAATCTCACAGACACGCGTCTGGTTAATCTCAGACACGCGTCTGGTTAATCTCACAGGCCGAGTCTGGTTAATCTCACAGACACGCGTCTGGTTAATCTCACAGATACGGGTCTGGTTAATCTCACAGACACGCGTCTGGTTAATCTCACAGACACGCTTCTGGTTAATCTCACAGACCGCGTCTGGTTAATCTCACAGACCGCGTCTGGTTAATCTCACAGACACGGGTCTGGTTAATCTCACAGACCGAGTCTGGTTAATCTCACAGACACGCGTCTGGTTAATCTCACAGACCGCGTCTGGTTAATCTCACAGACACGCGTCTTAATCTCACAGACACGCGTCTGGTTAATCTCACAGGCCGAGTCTGGTTAATCTCACAGACACGGGTCTGGTTATCTCACAGACCGAGTCTGGTTAATCTCACAGACACGGGTCTGGTTAATCTCACAGACACGCGTCTTAATCTCACAGACACGCGTCTGGTTAATCTCACAGACACGCGTCTGGTTATCTCACAGACTGAGTCTGGTTAATCTCACAGACACAGGTCTGGTTAATCTCACAGACACGGGTCTGGTTAATCTCACAGACACGGGACTGGTTAATCTCACAGACACGCGTCTGGTTAATCTCACAGACCGCGTCTGGTTAATCTCACAGACACGCGTCTGGTTAATCTCACAGACACGCATCTGGTTAATCTCACAGACACGGGTCTGGTTAATCTCACACACCGCGTCTGATTAATCTCACACACCGCGCCTGGTTAATCTCACAGACACGGGTCTGGTTAATCTCACAGACACGCGTCTTGTTAATCTCACAGACACGCGTCTGGTTAATCTCACAGGCCGAGTCTGGTTAATCTCACAGACACGGGTCTGGTTAATCTCACAGACCGAGTCTGGTTAATCTCACAGACACGCGCCTGGTTAATCTCACAGACACGGGTCTGGTTAATCTCACAGACACGCGTCTGGTTAATCTCACAGACCGCGTCTGGTTAATCTCACAGGCACGCGTCTGGTTAATCTCACAGCCACGCGTCTGGTTAATCTCACAGGCCGAGTCTGGTTAATCTCACAGACCGCGTCTGGTTAATCTCACAGACCGAGTCTGGTTAATCTCACAGACACGGGTCTGGTTAATCTCACAGACACGCGTCTGGTTAATCTCACAGACTGCGTCTGGTTAATCTCACAGACACGCGTCTGGTTAATCTCACAGACACGGGTCTGGTTAATCTCACAGACACGGGTCTGGTTAATCTCACAGACACGGGTCTGGTTAATCTCACAGACACGCGTCTTAATCTCACAGACACGCGTCTGGTTAATCTCACAGACACGCGTCTGGTTATCTCACAGACCGAGTCTGGTTAATCTCACAGACACGCGTCTGGTTAATCTCACAGACACGCGTCTGGTTAATCTCACAGACACGCGTCTGGTTAATCTCACAGGCCGAGTCTGGTTAATCTCACAGACACGGGTCTGGTTAATCTCACAGACCGCGTCTGGTTAATCTCACAGACACGCGTCTGGTTAATCTCACAGACACGCGTCTGGTTAATCTCACAGACACGGGTCTGGTTAATCTCACAGACACGCGTCTGGTTAATCTCACAGACACGCGTCTGGTTAATCTCACAGACACGCGTCTGGTTAATCTCACAGACCGAGTCAGGTTCTCATTTACCTGAGGGCCGAAGTCTCCCATTTCGCCTTTAATTCCCAGGTATCCAGGGGGCCCCTGAAAAAGGAAATCGAGACAGTTACAAGACATGAGAGCCCCGCCCACACCAGTCCCACACCACAGGCCCCGCCCACACTGCCTCACAGGCCCCGCCCACACCAGTCCCACACCACAGGCCCCGCCCACACTGCCTCACAGGCCCCGCCCACACCAGTCCCACACCACAGGCCCCGCCCACACTGCCTCACAGGCCCCGCCCACACCAGTCCCACACCACAGGCCCCGCCCACACTGCCTCACAGGCCCCGCCCACACCAGTCCCACACCACAGGCCCCACCCACACTGCCTCACACCACATGCCCCGCCCACACAGCCTCACCCACACTACCTCACAGGCCCCTCCCACACTGACCACATGTCACAAGCCCAGACCATACCAGTGCCTCTCTCATTGGTCCCATCCTACAGGCCCCTCCCACACTGGCCCTGCCTGCACAGGCCCCTCCCCCCCATCTCTCCCCTGTGTCCCAGGCTCAGCCTCCCTCAGCCCGTGCTGGGCGCGTCCCCAGGAACAGGACAGGAAAGGCCCATTGAGCTGTTTCTCTCACAGGCCATCGACAATCCACCCTGCCCAGGACTCCGTGTAATTTCTCACTCAGTGTGTTTCTCAGAGGGTAACTCGAGCAGCGTTCCAGCATCTTCTGCCTAAGTCTGGATAACCTCCGACATCGTTCGCTGCTGAACCCTTTAGTGACCAATTGTCATCTCAAACACATGGACCTGTTGCTGAGCTCCCCTCCAGCTCGGTCACAGCCACACACAACCTTCTGCAGTGAGGGCCTCCTCTCCGCCCTCTCCCCACTCTCCCCTCCCTACCCCCACTCTCCCTCCCCTCCCCTCCCTACCCCCACTCTCCCCTCCCCTCCCTCACCCCACTCTCCCCTCCCTCCCCCCACACTCCCCTCCCCTCCCTCCCCCCACTCTCCCCTCCCCTCCCCAGTTGAGGATCAATCACCCAGCACGGCCCAGTCTGGGGCCGATGGGATTCAGCCATCAATTACAGACTCAGGAAAAAGCACATTTAACAAAAATGTTTCGTGGGGCCGAGCGAGAATTCTCCGAGTTAACACGTGCAACATCTGGAGAAAGAAAAATTAAGGAAAATCTGGTTTTTGAACCGGCCTCTCATCCCAGGAAAACTAAACATCTTCAAAAGCTCAGGCGGCCTTGGAATTGGCCGAGGGAGTCTGGCCAACTTATTGCCTCACAAAGTGAGGGAGTCCGTGGTGTGACTGTGATGTACGACAGAGGGAGAGAGCAGGGTCAGCGAGCCCCGTGCTCGGAGCCCTCCCCCATCCTGGAGACCCCAGCAATCCCCCGGCAGTTCCAGTACTTACAAGTGGGCCAGGTCTTCCGGTCAAACCCATTGGTCCAGTCGGACCCCGCAATGCCAGCTGTAAGACAAACAGAAAAATCTCCCTCAGCAAATGCAAAGCATAAAAATTATCCCCGCTGTCCTGGACCAATATTTATCCCTCAATCAATATAACAAAAACAGATTATCTGGTTATTGTCACAATGCTGTGTGTGGGAGCTTGCTGTGCGCAAATTGGCTGCCTCGTTTCTCACATTACAACAGTGACTACACTCCAAAAGTACTTCATTGGCTGTAAAGCTCTTTGGGACGTCCGGTGATTGTCAAAGGCGCTATAGAAATGCACGTTCTTTCCACAGGCCAATCACCTCCGGAGCCCTCTGCTGACACCTGACCACAGCTGAACATCCTTCAACCATACCATTACCGTGGACGCTATCTTGGAATAAACATTCCTCGGCGTTGTCATAACGACTGGATATGAACTTCTGCGGGTCACGATCCCAGATGTTATAGAAGATAAGAAAGAATTTGCATTTCGAGAGCACCTTTCACCACCTCAGTGTGTCCCAAAACACTTCACAGACAATGAAGCACTTTATGACGTGCAGTCAGTCGCTGTTGTAATATATGAAATGCAGGAGACAATTTGAGCACAGCAAGCTCCCACACACAGCACTGTGATAATGACCGGATCATCTGTTTTGTTATGTTGATTGAGGGATAAATATTGGCCCCAGGACACCGGGGAGAACTCCCCTGCTCTTCTTCGATAAAGTGTCACGGGATCTTTTACATCCACCTGAGAGAACAGACGGGGCCTCGGTTTAATGTCTCATCCAAAAGATGGCACCTCCGACAATGCGGTGCTCCCTCAGTACTGCCCCTCCGACAATGCAGTGCTCCCTCAGTACTGCCCCTCCGACAGTGCGGTGCTCCCTCAGTACTGCCCCTCCGACAGTACACTCCCTCAGTACTGCCCCTCCAACAGTGCAGCGCTCCCTCAGTAATGCCCCTCCGACAGTGCAGTGCTCCCTCAGTACTGCCCCTCCGACAGTGCGGCGCTCCCTCAGTACTGCCCCTCCAACAGTGCAGTGCTCCCTCAGTACTGCCCCTCCAACAGTGCAGTGCTCCCTCAGTACTGCCCCTCCGACAGTGCAGCGCTCCCTCAGTACTGCCCCTCCGACAGTGCAGTGCTCCCTCAGTACTGCACCAGGAGTGCACTAGATTTTTTGCACAAGTCTCTGGCGTGGGATGTGGGGAGGAGGGAGGGGATGGGTGGCCCAGGTCACTGGATGGTTTCCCCATCCACCCCTGTGAAGGCTACTATGCCTTGTCTGAGCGGAAATACCGGTCGCCGCTGACACGCAGGGACCGAACCAACACTGAGGGACTGGACCTCCAGCCCTCTATCCACCCTGAGAAAATCAGTCATCCTGACATTCATTGTATGGAAGAGCGTAGGTAAAGGCGATGAGGGAATGGAGTTCCTGCAATGTGTGCAGGACTCCTTTCTAACCCAACATGTTAAAAGCCCAACAATGGAGGATTCGCTATTGGATCCAGAAATGGGGAATGGACCAGAGCAGATAAGAGAAGTAAAAAAGGGGAGCATCTAGGCAATAGTGACCATAATACAATACGCTTTAAGATGATAACTGAGAAGGACATAAGTATGAAGAAAACTAGGGTAATAAATTGGAGATAAGCTGATTTTGAGGGACTGAGAATAGCAGTCAGGAAAATAAAATGGTCAACAGTATTGGCAAAAATTGACATAGAACAGCAATGGGAAACATTTAAAACGGTGATCAACAAAGTGCAGGAACAATATATTCTGCTGAAAGGAAAGAATAAGCTGAACACTAATGAGACTCCGTGGATGAATGATGCCATAAGGGAACAATTGAGGGTAAAGAAAGAAGCAAACATTAAATACATAGACAGCAGGGGAGTGCATGATAAGGGAGAATACGAAAAGATTAGGAGAGAAGTATAAAAAAAAACAATTAGAAAGGCAAAGAGGAACTATGAACTTAAATTATCAAGGAACATAAAACAAAATAGTAAAATATTTTACAGGCACATCAATAAAAAAATAAAGGTTGGGAAGGGAATAGGGCCATTAAGGGATCGACAGGATAATACCACAGGTAATGATAGAGAGATGGCAGGAATATTTAAACATTCTTTTCTTGCAGTGTTTACCAGGGAGATAGAGCAGGTGGACATGACACTGGATGATGAGAATAGTAATGAGATAAGTGCATTTAAAATAAAAAGAGGGGATATATTAAATAAACTAATCAAACTCAAAGAGATAAAACCCCTGGTCCGGATGGATTGCGTCCACACATTTTAAAAGAATCGAGGTAAGAGTCAGCGAAGCCATACGGTAGATGGGCAATGGCAAACATTTAAGGAGATATTTCATAACTCTCAGCAGATATATTCCAGTGAGAAAGCAAGACTCTAAAAGAAGGATGAACATTTGCTGGAGTTTTTTGAGGATGTAACGAGCAGGGTGGATAAAGGGGAACCAGTGGATGTGGTGTATTGGGATGTCCAGAAGGCATTTGACAAGGTGCCACATCAAAGGTTACCGTACAAGTTACGAGTCTTGCTTTCTCACTGGGACCAGTGACTGGTCGAAGACCTGTTTAATTTTGGGCCCAATGTCCTCGACCTTTCAGACAAACAATGTCCCAAAGTGCTGGGTGGAACTGACACCTGGCTTGGGGCAGAGATTCTGACGCATTTTGGCCGAATGTTTAAAATTCTGGTTCAAGGAAGCTGGGGGGTGGGGGGCGGGGAATGGGGAGGGGGTGGGGGTAATGGGGGGGGTGAGGGGAATGGGGAGGGGGTGGGGAATGGGGAGGGGGGAATGGGGGAGGGAGGAATGGGGAGGGGAATGGGGAGGAGGGAATGGGGAGGGGGGAATGGGGAGGGGGTGGGGGTAATGGGGGGGGTGAGGGGAATGAGGAGGGGGTGGGGAATGGGGAGGGGGGAATGGGGAGGGAGGAATGGGGAGGGGGAATGGGGAGGGGGAATGGGGAGGGGGAATGGGGAGGAGGGAATGGGGAGGGGGGAATGGGGAGGGGGTGGGGGTAATGGGGGGGGTGAGGGGAATGGGGAGGGGGTGGGGGTAATTGGGGGGGTGAGGGGAATGGGGAGGGGGTGGCGAGGGGAATGGGGAGTGGTGGGGAATGGGGAGGGGGGAATGGGGAGGGAGGAATGGGGAGGAGGGAATGGGGAGGGGGAATGGGGAGGAGGGAATGGGGAGGGGGAATGGGGAGGAGGGAATGGGGAGGGGGAATGGGGAGGAGGGAATGGGGAGGGGAACGGGGGGTAATGGGGAGGGGTAATGGGGAGGGGGAATGGGGAGGAGGGAATGGGGAGGGGGAATGGGGAGGGGAATGGGGAGGAGGATGGGGAGGGGGGACGGGGGGTAATGGGGAGTGGAGGAGGAAATGGGGAGGGGGAATGGGGAGGGGGGAATGGGGAGGAGGGATGGGGGAGGAAGGGATGGGGAGGGGCGAGAATGGGGAGGGGTCCGGGGGGAAACTCTGTCGGGCCTTCCATCTGCTTCCCCCCCACACCAACGGGTAATTCCCAGCTGTCCCAGGGAACTCCTCCCATGAGGAACTGCTGCTAACTGAGACCCTGGCCCACCCAGGCCTCCGAGCCACGAACCTTCCTCACTCACAGTAAGGGGGCTCGATGCCCTGGAACGGTGGGGCGGGGAAGTCACATGACCTTCGCAGGTCCGAGGGGCTCGTGCTCCAGCTGAGGATGAAATTGTGAGGACAGGCTGCACAGACTGGGCTTGTATTCCTGATATTGATCGAGAGAAACGATTTCCTGGGGTGGGGGGAGTCCAGAACAAGGGGCATCGCCGTAAAATTAGAGCCAGGCCATTCCGGGGTGATGTCAGGGAACACTTCTTCACACAAAGGGCCCTGGGGATCGGGAACTCTCTCCCCCAAAACACTGTTGGGGCCGGAGGGGGGTCAGTTGAAAATATGAAAATTGAGATTGATGGATTTTTATTGGTTAAGGATGTCAAAGGTTACGGAACCAAGGCGGGGAGATGGAGTTCGGTCACAATCAGCCAGGATCTCACTGAATGGCAGAACAGGCTCGAGGGGCTGAATGGCCTCCTCCTGTTCCTGTGTAACAGGCTCGAGGGGCTGAATGGCCTCCTCCTGTTCCTGTGTAACAGGCTCGAGGGGCTGAATGGCCTCCTCCTGTTCCTGTGTAACAGGCTCGAGGGTCTGAATGGGCCTCCTCCTGTTCCTGTGTAACAGGTTCGAGGGGCTGAATGGCCTCCTCTTGTTCCTGTGTAACAGGCTCGAGG